>NW_020672539.1:0-1009 GCF_002925995.2 Terrapene triunguis | reverse complement strand
CTGGTTCCATACCCCACTCTGGGAACTCCAGTCTCAGGCACTAACAGTTTGCAGCCTGGGTTTCTCTCTCACTAACCACCAACTGCCACTCAGAGCCCTCTCTCTGCCCCTCCGCTGCTGCGTCCCATCCTCAGTGGAAAACCCTGAACAGGGCAGTGCTGGCCTGGAGTCCGAACGTTTACCCTGCTACAGGCAACAAAGCTCCTGTTCTGTCTCCGGCCTCAGACAGTGTTGTTGGATAACAACCTCTCCCCCGAGAACTGCTGTGACTTTATAAACGAGCATCAGAAGAACGGTGGTTGGTGGGCAGGAAATGGTTCTGATGGTTCGCTATATCAATTCCATGGCTCCTGAAATAGAATTATAGAAATGTCGGGCTGGAAGGGTCCTGGAGACATCATCTAGTCCAGACCCCAGCTCTGAGGCAGGCCCAAGTAAACCTAGAGCGTCCAACCTGTCCTTAAACGCCTCCAGTGATGGGGACTCCACAGCCTCCCTTGGTGACCTGTTCTGACACTTCCCTGTCCTTAGAGTTACAAAGTTTCCCCAATATCCAACCTAAACCTCCTCTGCTGCAGCTTCAGCCCATTATTTCTTGTCCTACCTTCAGTGGACATGGATAACACCTGATTCCCGTCCCCTTTATAACAGTCCTTAATGCGGGTGCAGACTATTGTCAGGTTCCCCCTCAGTCTACTTTTCTTGGGACTAAACACATCCAGTTTTTTTAACTTTCCTCATAGGTCGGGTGTTGTTAAGCTTTGATCAATTTTGTTGCTCTCCTCTGGACTCGCTCCAATTTCTCCACATCTTTCCTAAAGTGTGGTGTCCAGAACTGGACACAGGGCTCCAGCCGAGGCCTCCACAGTGCCGAGGAGAGCAGGACAATTAACTCCCATGGCTCAGATCTGATACTCCTGTTGATGATGGGCGATCACTCGTTACCGAGTATGATCATCTTCCATGGGCGTTATGGGTCCTCAGGTGGCTGATGAGGCCAATCCTTAAA
>NW_020672538.1:0-1147 GCF_002925995.2 Terrapene triunguis | reverse complement strand
GTGTGTGTGTGTCCTCCTGGTTAAAATACTTTTTGCCAAATAGTTTTCGATTATCAAACCTCTGTTTGCCCCCAACATACATACAAAGCATTGCTTTAATCTAGGTTATTATTTAAAAGCAATGCAAGGAAACAACAGTACTCTAACAAACCACGCTAACATACAAGTTTTCATCTATGTTACCTAGAAAAACTAAGGCTGACAGAGGATGGGTGGGGATGGTGTCCCTAGAGCCTGTTGGTCAGAAGCTGGAAATGGACATCAGGGGATGGATCACTGGATGATTACCTGTTCTGTTTATTCCCTCTGGAGCACCTGGCATTGGCCACTGTCAGATACTGGGCTAGACGGACCATTGGTCTGACCCAGTACGGACCTTGTTATGTTTGCGCAGGAATTTGCTTTTGGGAGGAATCGGAAGATATTCCTTGACACCACCAAAATTACTCCAAATGATGAGTTTTTTCACAGTATAACAAATCTGCCAAGGGCCCCTGCTTCCAGCCTCAATATGTCTAAATCCATCTGCAGCAGGGCTGGGAGGGTTTTTGCACAGCTCTGCCATGTGGCTCTGTCACTGTGAACCGAGTGTTCAGAGGTCTATATGGAAGAAAATGCCAGACCAAAAAGGACTTTGGGAACAAAAAGTGTTGAGTGTTGCCTGGGAAACATCTAGGGGGAGGTGAATGCAAATTCCCCAACAGAAACTCGGCCTTTTGAAGCTCTAGCCTGAGGAGTAAGTTTGTATTTGATGAGCTATTAGCCAGGCTGGGTAGGGATAGTGTCCCGAGCCGCTGTTGGCCAGAAGCTGGGAATGGGGGACAGGGGATGGATCACTCGGTGATTCCCTCTTCTGTTCATTCCCTCTGGGGCACCGGGCATTGGCCACTGTTGGCAGAGAGGATATTGGGCTAGATGCACCTTTGTTCTGGCCCTTCTTATGTTCTTATCACTTATTACATCTGGGTAAGATTAAAGGCCCAAGCTATATAAAGGAAAGACTAAATTATTTGCTTAGGATCCGTGGCAGTTATGACCCATGTGGAAAAACCCAGTGGTTGTGGGTTTAGAAGGACTGACACGTAGGCTGGAATCAGGGGTGTGGAAGCAGAAACAGAACTGTCAGAAAAGAACTGCAATGCATGAC
>NW_020672537.1:0-1230 GCF_002925995.2 Terrapene triunguis | reverse complement strand
CATTGCCGTGCAAGGGCTAAATGTGATTCTTATCCCTGTGACCCCCCATGCACCCTTCCCGCCTGGCTCCCTGATTCTCCGCCCTGAGCCCCTTGTGCCACTGCCCTCGGCAATGGCAGCGCAGAAAGCCACCCAGCCCTAGCGCCAAAACAAGATGATAAAAAAAAAGCTTTGCAAAAATCGGTTACACCAATAGGAAACCAGCCCCAGCAGTTTGTGACATCACTTCCCAAAATTAGACGCACACACACACACACACACACACACACACAGCCCCGCTCAAACAGCCCCCTTTGCCAATGCACCACCTCGCCTCGGACACAGAGGTCTAGGCGGGGAGCTCCGTGTGGGAGCGGCGATGGAGGGCAACATCAAGGTAGGTTCTGGAGATGGTCCTCCAGGTGTGGGCGTCTCGGCTCCAACTGGTGCTGGGCTCACGCTGGGCTGCGTTCAGTTCCTCTCTCTCCCCAAGCAGGGCAGAAAGGATCTCAGGCCAGGATGGAAATGGGGAGGGGGGGCTGTGCCCCCAACATGGAGAATCTGGGCTGCAACCTTGCTTAACAGGTCCGTCTGTCCTTCTTTCTCTGATTGTCCCATTCCAGCTTTCTCTAGCACTCGTGTTGGTTCATTCATTGTTTTTCGTTCCTTTCCTTCTCTAGCTTGCATGTTCTTGCTTTCTTTTGCTTTCTTTTTTCCCCTCTACCTTTCATGCTCTTTCTTTCTTTCTTTCTTTCTTTTGCTTACATTTTTCTCTCCCTTTATTTCTTTCTCTGCCTTTCACATTCTTTTCGCGCTCTCTCTCGCTAGTTATTTTTTTCACTGCCTCTTTTTCCTCGCTCCCTTCTGAGCCAAGCAGGTTCTCCTCGCACACAGATTTTGGCAGGTTTCCCTCCTGATCATTGAGAGGATTAAGCACGCCTTCAGTGGGTGTTTGCCATGCCAGGGACAGGCCGCAGGCTGGGCGGTGTCTTTGTGGCTGTCTGCTGGCCATGCATAGGCATGGTCCTCTCCTCCTCTTGCCCTGGGCTCAATTGCTCTGTGGCCTTTAAGCCTTCCCTTGGAGCTGTCAGCACC
Organism: Terrapene triunguis; assembly: GCF_002925995.2. Classification (NCBI taxonomy): domain Eukaryota; kingdom Metazoa; phylum Chordata; order Testudines; family Emydidae; genus Terrapene; species Terrapene triunguis. Next base: position 156 of record NW_020672537.1, on the reverse strand, counting down.
AGCCGCCTCTGCTCTAGGTGCCCAGAGGAGGAAAGGTGTGCTGGGCTCCAGCCTGGGACTCTTCCTCCCTCCTGCCTATTCCTGCCTATTAAGCCTGGCCCCGGCACTCCTTCCTTTAAATGCCATGTGGGCAAGAGGAAAAGCGTGGCGGGTGCA
>NW_020672536.1:0-1050 GCF_002925995.2 Terrapene triunguis | reverse complement strand
CCTGAGGAGATGGTGAGTGTTTGGTGAGACAGGATTTTCAATGGTTGAACTGTCTTGGGACTGTCCATATGTCATCTCTTTGATGGGGTTCTCCGAGCGAACTGAAGGTTTGCTCCCCACAATGATAAAAGAGTGCAAAAGAGGTTTCTGCATGGCTTAGTTCCTACTGAAATGATTATGTGTATACTGTTGGGATTTTATTGTATTATTAATGATATCTTAGGCATCTTTTATTATTTTAATCTAAATGAATATGTTAAAACTGTGTCATTCTTGCTATTGTGGAAAGGCTGTTTTAAAGAAAAACTTTTTCCAAAGTTTCCTAAAAAAAATCTGACTCGGAATAATGAGGCCAAATTTGGATTCCATGGAAATGACTGGAGTTTAGCCCCTCACTTCAAGGAGATCAGGATTTGGACAATAGCCTATATACACAAGGATCCAGATTTGGCTGACAGCAACCTTGAGAAAGTGAGAGTGACAGAGGTGTAAGGGTCAGATTTCCCAACTCAGCTAGACCAGCACCAATGCAGAGTAGACCCATTGACATCACCAGTTTAATACTGATGAGATTCTGGCCCAAAATCTCTGGGCTACACTCAGTAGTGATATGAACACTGGTGTAAGTTTCTTGTCTGGGGTCATTTTGTTCTAGCCCTGGTGTAAGTGGAAAAGTGCCATCATATGCACTGATCTGGTGTTCCATACGCCATCCTGTGTAGATCTACTCACATCCAAGCTGAGAAAGGATCTCAGAAGTTGGCCTGTTATTAGTATTAGAATATCATCTTTGTGCATGGTTGTGTATACTACATATATGACAAACAAAAGCAGAGTATGTGATTAAATAGAGAGACAGACAGACAGTACCATTCCTTGTCCTAACACACAACCTCATTTAGTCATAATGATAGATTTCTATTTGATTGTGAATTATATTAGCTAGCTAGATAATGAATAATCTATGGAAATTATTGTGCAAATTATTGCGCTTCTTTTCCTTTTAATGATTGTCTATGTCCAGATCATGATTTTCTTATAAGCACTCCT
>NW_020672535.1:0-1789 GCF_002925995.2 Terrapene triunguis | reverse complement strand
GCTCCAGAAATCGACGCTAGCCCCGGTACATGGACGCACACCGCCGAATTAATGTGCTTAGTGTGGCCGCATACAATCGAATTTATACAATCTGTTTCCCAAATTCGAATTATCTAAATTCGGATTAATCCCGTAGTGTAGACATACCCCAAGTAAATAAAACAGAACTGTCTTTGATTTTTTTGGTGTTATTCAGACTCTTTATGCCTTCATGGAGGGGAGTCCTGTGTGACATGCAGTAATGGAGAAGATTTCACAAGAAGTAGGATCCCAGTTGAAGACTTTGAAGTCACTATCAAACACAAGATGAGCATGCAGAGCAGAAGCAGTGGCTGCTGTAAAACAAAACTACTCCATCATTTTACAAGCTTTACAAGAGATTATCGAAACAACTTGCCTTGCTGACGCTAAAATAAAAGCCAGAGGCCTTATCCATGAACTAAATTCATTCAAGTTCATCTTTGCCCTTCACATGATGCACCCTATTCTCCAGATGGTGATAAAAGTGAGTAAGGCTCTTCAAGCTCCAGATCTCAACTTACTTACTGCAATAACAGGGGTGAAAAGCTTGCGTAACTCTTTGGCTGCAGTGAGAAGTGGCCCAGAATATTTTCAATCTATTTTCAATGACAGTGTGAAAATGTGTGTAGCGACTGATATCTCGATTCCCCCAGTTAAGAAGAGAAAAACGTCCACTCGTATTGATGACGCGTTTGAGTTCCAGCATCACTTTGATACAAAAGAGGAGCAGGAGAGAATAACTTCATTTTACCCACTCCTAGACTCAATGATTACTGGCATTGACCAGCGATTTGAGCAGGAGACTTGTAAAATTGTGACTGCAATGGGAAAACTGCTGAGCTTAGACATTGGCAGGGATGATATGAGAATCATTGCCAACAAATTTAAAGTGTCCTTGGATGAGTTGGAAGCTAAAGTTGGATTGCTTCGGGGTTATGACGGACTGTTCCTAAAGGTAGCACTACGAACACCACCAGAGAGTGACTTCATTGGCTAAAGGAATCAGATCGGTCTTCCATGTTCCAGGCCTTTTACAAATCTGTTCAATGCTTTGCAGTCTTACCTGTTACAAGCTGTTCATGTGAAAGAGCCTTTTCGAAACTAGCACATGTAAAAAACAAACTAAGAAGTACAATGTCCCAACAGCACCTCGACTCACTCATGATTTTGTACATTGAACAAGAATTGGCTTCGTCAGTTAATTACAATGATGTGATTGAGGAATTTAAGTCCATAATACCTGGTGAAAAGAACAAGAGTACTTGTGGCACCTTAGGCTTGGTCTACACTAACCCCCCAAATCGAACCAAGGTACGCAACTTCAGCTACGTGAATAACGTAGCTGAAGTTCGAAGTACCTTAGTTCGAACTTACCTCGGTCCACACGCGGCAGGCAGGCTCTCCCGTCGACTCCGCGGTACTCCTCTCGTCTAGCTGGAGTACCGCAGTCGACGGCGAGCACTTCCTGGTTCGACTTATTGCGTCCAGACAAGACGCGATAAGTCGAACCCAGAACTTCGATTCCCAGCCGCCGAACTAGCGGCTGGGTGTAGACATACCCTTAGAGACTAACAAATTTATTAGAGCATAAGCTTGCTATTTGTTAGTCTCTAAGGGTATGTCTACACTACGGGATTAATCCGAATTTAGATAATTCGAATTTGGGAAACAGGTTGTATAAATTCGATTGTATGAGGCCACACTAAGCACATTAATTCGGTGGTGTGCGTCCATGTACCGGGGCTAGCGTCGATTTCTGGAGCGTTGC
>NW_020672534.1:0-1473 GCF_002925995.2 Terrapene triunguis | reverse complement strand
GAGGATCAAACTTCTGTCTGTGTGGTTTGCCATCTGTCCCGGGATCATAGAGATCACAGGGTGATTCCCATAAAGGAGGCTGCCCAGGAGTACAAGGTAGAAAATTGCTGTCAAGTTTAATGGGTAATAACTTTGGATTTTAATTATGGGCTGATTTCACTGGAAGTTACCTGTCACAGGTGTGATACATCATTCAGCTCTGTAAAGCCTTCATTGTATGGGAGATGCTATAACAAAATTAATGATCTGGCAGTGTGGAGACAGAATCAGAATATCAAGTCTTAAAAGATATCTGCTGTGGGAAACTTTTCTCTGAGATTCTGAATGCTTTTCAAACCCAGCTTCTACTGCTGAAATAAGGGGACTATTTACACAATGGACGGTGTTAACAATCAGTGAGGTTTAAATCACAAGATCTGCAGGCCAGTCTATGTGAGTTTGTTACTTTGAGACTGGAGAACTGATCATTTAAATATCAACACCGTTAATTATTGTGTTCCCCATGTGAGAGCGGAGAGGGAGAATTACAGCTCAGCACCATTTATTGCCAGGGACACCTCCTTCCAATGCCACAAGCGGGCGATGTTTGGGAGATGCCACCTCTTATTTTTTCCCCAGTAAAGAAGGACCAGGCCCAGAGAGCTCAGCAGAGCCCGGGGGTATATTCTAGCCCCATGAGGGAAGCCAGGACCCAGGAGCCTCTTGGAGCCAATCAGCAACTCCATCCTGTTTTGAACAATGCACAATCTACTGTGAACAGATCCTCATGTCTCCTTTTGGTGACTCACATGGGTGCAGCTTATTTTGTGGGTGGAGCTTCAAAGAATCCAGCAACATTTGCCGCCCCCACCCCCTTCTGATCCCTACTCACTTATGAAGCTGTTTTGCTGGATGCAAAGGCTGCTTTTCTGCCTCTTGTCTCTCACTAGCCCCTGCTGGCTCCTCCCTCACTGCTTCCCTGCAGCAGCAGCAGCACAGGGGTGTCAGCCAAGCAGCACCCCAGGAGCTCTTAGCAGCAGCTGCAGCAGCAGCCTGGGCCCTTGGGCAGAGGGGAGGAGAGAACTCGAGGGCTCAGAGAAAAGAGACTGAAATGGGATATCTCTGGCGGGGGCTCAGGTGGGGGCTCTGTGGGGCTGCCATGGGTGTTGTACAAAGTGGGGCTGACGGGGCAGGAGCATGTCGCTGAGCCGGGTGAAGGAATCACACGCTGTCAAAGGGGAAGAGAGCCCTGGGATATTACAGCTCTGGAGCAGTTATAATTATGGGTGGCACATTCCCCCAGACCGAGTGTGTTCCCTGTTCCTCACTGACCTCCAGCCACATCACAGCGTCACTCTGTACAGTTAATGGGACTGCGCTGGCTCCAGTGCTCAGCTGCTGCCTGAGGGAGGCCACATGGGAGCCTGGACAGACGAGAGCACAGTGTGGTCTTGTTCCTGGCCTGGGTCTGGGTACAGTGCAGCGAGGTGCTGT
>NW_020672533.1:0-2282 GCF_002925995.2 Terrapene triunguis | reverse complement strand
AGCACTTTCAAGCTGTTACCCTTATGCGTCCCAGATTCAGCACGTCCCTATCCCCACTCCCCCAACACAATTGTACTGGCAGTAACCTACTTGATGAGCAAACCCCACAGTATTTTGGGCGCTGCAGGGATCTTTAGCTTAGGTAAAAGAAGCGTTGCTGTAGAGTGAATGGGGGAAGCTACAAACACAAAAGAGTAAAGTTCAGCAAGAGAGAGAGAAGGAACCAAGTTAACCATAAAAGTTATTTATTGAATAATAGTGATAACTACACAAGGAGGGCTAAACCAACATAACATACATTATTAAAGGTTAGTTCTGTGGCACCTTTAAGACTAACAGATGTATTGGAGCATAAGCTTTCGTGGGTGACTGCCCACTTTGTCGGATGCATCCGACGAAGTGGACATTCACTCACGAAAGCTTATGCTCCAATACATCTGTTAGTCTTAAAGGTGCCACAGGACTCTGTTGCTTTTTACAGATCCAGACTAACACGGCTACCCCTCTGATACTTATTAAAGGTTAATATCTAAGGTAGAAAGGAAAACAGAGAGAGAGAGAAAAAGGGGGGATCTCACCCACTCCATGAGGCTTGAACTGGTCGGGGTTCCCAGGTCATGGTGGTAGCGGAGGGTCCTGAATGCTGGAGACAGGCAGAGTCCCCAGCACCGTTAGTCAGGAGAAGATGGAGTTCCAATGGAACTGATGCATAGTTTGGATCTAAGCATCACAACCCTGACTAGAGGGTGAGTAGGGATTTTTGTAGAGAAATTACAATTGTTCAAGGGAGAACACTAGATTTGTTTATAGGTAAACTGATGACTCAAGGGTTTTCTTTAGACTAGACAATAGGAGCTGATGACTCTTGGCTATGGGTGGTGTTTTCTTCCAGGGAGCTCACAATGCAACTAGGCTGCTTCAGTATTTGGATATCAATTAAGGATTCATTACTAGAATTGGTCTGATAATTGCTGAGCCGGGTGTGTGCAGCCATAGGTTCATTAGCATCTGGAGCAGAGATTCCCATGATGCAATGCTTCCCTGCTTTTTCTGGTCCCAGAGTTCAGTGTGGTTCTCTGTTCTCCATTCTGTATGTAAATTGAGATGTCTTCCTGTCTCATCTTTCATGCAGATGAGGCTAGGGGAGTTGTCTCTGCTCTCCATTCTGTATGCTAATGGAGATGTCTTAATCTTGTCACCCTTGTCAGGAGGGGTCTAGGTGTGTCTCCCAATGCCCTTCACTGCTCTCTGCAAGTTTTTTCCTCTGATGGGTTTTAGTTTAAGCAGGGGGGGGGGCGGGGGGGAGTGTCTCTCATGAGTCAGGCTGGATACTGCACTCTGGTTCCCCAAGAACACAGAGGTGTCTGGTATCAGGGGGTTGCCACTGGAGGTTACTAGAAAGGACAACAAGACTCCATTCTGGGGGTCAGGAGGTGAATCCATCCCTCAGTGGTGGGCAGGTGCTGGGTGGAAATGCTGCTGGTTCCAGGTGCCCTTAATTCCCCCTGATTCCTCAGGGCATTTGAGTCTCTGACAGGTTCTCGTTCCCTTGCAGCAGAAGGACGTCACGGCCAAAGTGATGCACCAGCTCCGCATCATCCGGCACTTGCGCCAGGTGCCTGAGGAACTGCAGGGGCTGTGCCTCTGAGGCCATCAGCAACTCCCACTCCCTGCTGCAGGTACTGCTCTGGCTCACTGTAAATGGGAAGCTAGTGGAAGGGGAAATGGAGCCCCCTGACACTCACTAAAAGGGAAAGTGGTGGATTCTCCATCTCTTGATGTCATGGAATGAAGACTAGATGCCTTTCTCGAATGTGTGTGCCCAAAAAGTAACTGGTGTGCTATACAGAAAGGCTATGATATGTAGGGGGTTAGATTAGATGCTCTAAACGTCTCTTCTGGCCATAAAGTCTACCAATTTTGGAAAAACTGAGTGTAGCATTAGGAGCAGCCTCTGATGTTTTACTGTCTAGCCGGCTTGCTTCCTAGAATGAACACTCATTGAGTGGGGTGATCCACAGAGAGTAGCTCAAACCTTCAAAGTGTCTGGTCAACGGCAGAGCCTTAGGATTTCAGGGGAGGGGGTGTGTGGCAGTGACATCACAAAGGCCTTTTGCAGGACCTCAGCCTATTGGTCAAAGGTGGTGGAGAGGTGGTGACCTCACAGAGAGATGCTGACATGAGCCAGGCAGGATAGGGGCGCAGGGCCAGGGAAACCTCAGAGACCCCTGTGGCTTTGCTTCAGCAAGTCTCCTTCTCGAGGTCTCTCTTTGAGGACTGAG
>NW_020672532.1:0-1845 GCF_002925995.2 Terrapene triunguis | reverse complement strand
CGAGGTCCCTTCCAGTCCTAGAATCTATGAATCTATGAATCTATGAATCTATGCGTTCTGAAATGAATTCTTTATATTATGCCATCTGTCTCACTGTGGTCTGCAATATAAACAAACAGCACAGAATGCTGTGAAAATTTAGTTAACAGCCTGCAACATTTTATTTTTGATTAGTGGCATGAATGAGGAAAATACATTTTGGTTTCACTGCTAGACCTAGCACTCAGCAGGAAAATTACATGTCTGAAGGATATGTTCAAATGTATGCCAAACCTTGTGATGTTTCCAGATTACTCAACTTCGCCACAGGAAATCAGAAAGAAATATTTATATGCTTCAATGTATTTTTGAACTGCAGGCCAGTGGGGTTTGCAAGTTTTCTGAGCTTCCAGCAGAAATAGTAGATTCGTTTGTGCTGCGTGGAAGATAACTGAAACCATATCACATTTTCAAAGACAAGTCCCACAACTTTCATGCTAATGACATTAAAAAATATAGTAGGTGATGAGATCAATGAAGTTGCTTTTTCAGCCATAATGAACCAACTGCACAGTTCATTAATTTGGGTCTGAGCGGTGGGTCTTATTTATTTTTTCTTTTTAAAATCAGATAATGAATTGTGTGCTCATGAAAATGAAGACTAAGGGCCCAATCCTGCTATGGGCTGAGCAAAGTCAATTCCTATTGAAGTCAATGGGAGAGGTGCGTTCTCAGCACCTACCAACTGGGTCCTAACGATCCTGGCTTGAGCCAGTGGGTAGGCACCATGCCAGGCTTTTCCACACAGTTCTGGCCCTCAAACTCTTGGGCTATTCCAAGCCTTAACTGTGCCAAAATGCATGGTGGTTTTGTGATGTGCCCAAATGGAGATGAAGATGAGACCAAGAATGTTTTCATTGTGTCCTCTCCAACTTTTCAACAATTTAATTGGACATGAATTGATACATTTATCCTAGGTTTATTTTTATTATTCTTTATGGCATTTGCTTTGACTTGGGGCCTTCTGTTTAATTTTCATCATGCTTATTTCTCAATCAAAATATGACAAAAACATTGCTTCCTCTAGGAATATATTCTGTGTAAGATTTGCAATGTGACATAATCCTATTTCTATATTTTAATATATACAGGAAACAAAAGTTTTCTGCTTCAGAGTCTATAACTTTTGAGGGATGCTGAAGGAATATTGCTATAATAGTGCATGACTGGCTGGATAACCGTACTCAGAGAGTAGTTATTAATGGTTCCCAATCCTGCTGGAAAGGTATAACAAGTGGGGTTCCGCAGAGGTCTGTTCTGGGACTGACTCTGTTCAATATCTTCATCAACGATTTAGATATTGGCATAGAAAGTACACTTAATAAGTTTGCAGATGATACCAAACTAGGAGGGATTGCAACTGCTTTGGAGGACAGGGTCATAATTCAAAATGATCTGGACAAATTGGAGAAATGGTCTGAGTTAAACAGGATGAAGTTTAACAAAGACAAATGCAAAGTGCTCCACTAGGAAGGAAAAATTAGTTTCACGCATACAGAATGGGAAGAGACTGTCTAGGAAGGAGTACGGCAGAAAGGGATCTAGGGGTTATAGTGGACTACAAGCTAAATATGAGTCAACAGTGTAATGCTGTTGCAAAAAAAGCAAACATGATTCTGGGATGCATTAACAGGTATGTTGTGAGCAAGACACGAGAAGTCATTCTTCCGCTCTACTCTGTGCTGGTTAGGCCTCAACTGGAGTATTGTGTCCAATTCTGGGCACCGCATTTCAAGAAAGATGTGGAGAAATTGGAGAAGGTCCAGAGAAGAGCAACAAGAATGATTAAAGGTCTTGAGAACATGA
>NW_020672531.1:0-1014 GCF_002925995.2 Terrapene triunguis | reverse complement strand
GGTGCCTCTTCCTTAACTGGTCGGGTCAGCTCCCTCGCTGTCCTTCGTCTCTCTACCAGGGCAACAACCTCATCATAGGTGGAGGGTTCGTTCTGGCTTACCCAGGCACGAAGGTCTGGTGGTAGTCCCCTCATGTATCGGTCGATGACCAGAACCGCTAGTATCTCTTCCGGACTCCGGGACTCTATTTGCAACCACTTTCGTGTGAGATGGATGAGGTCATACAATTGGGACAGTGGGGTTTTGTCTTCCTGGTACCTCCAACCGTGATACTGCTGGGCCCGCACTGCTGTGATTACCCCAGATCTGGCCAGGATCTCTGCTTTCAGCTGGGGGTAGTCTGCCGCAGCCTCTTCAGGCAGATCATGGTAGGTCTTCTGGGCCTCCCCACACAGGAATGGGGCAAGAATGCCAGACCACTGATCTCGAGGCCAGGCCTCCCGTAGGGCTGTCCTCTCAAAGGCTAGAAGGTATGCCTCTACATCATCCTCCCGTGTCATTTTCTGCAGCCAATGGCTGGCCCGTATGAGCCGCATCCCATCATGGCTGCAATTCAGCTCTGTAAGGGACTTTACCTGGTTTACCAGTTCCCGCAACATAGCTCGGTCTTGAGCAGCCTGGTCCATCAGCAGGCGATTAGTCTCTTGCTGCAGCCGCACTGCCTCCTGTTGGGTGGCTGCCTGGACACGGGTAGCCTCCTGCTGGGCCGCCGTAGCTTGTATCAGTGCCCGCACTACGTTATCTATTGTGGTGGGGGGGAAAAAATAAACCCTCTCCCTTTTTTTATTTTATTTTTTTTTAAATCACCCTCCTTCTTCCGCTGCGCTGTGCACCCCAAGATCCCACCCCTGACACCAGTGTGACAAAGTTCCTCCTCTATCTTGGTGGGTCCTGCACTTATTGGCAGATTTTTTTGCCTCAGAGATTCACCATGTGGGTTGGGGAACAGCCCAGAGTCCTTCCCCTCTGGAAGAACCCACAGTCCAGGTCAATTGGGAGGTTTGGGGGGAACCC
>NW_020672530.1:0-1084 GCF_002925995.2 Terrapene triunguis | reverse complement strand
CCTCTCTGGCCTGGTCTACACTACGAGTTTAGGTCGACTTTAGCCGCGTTAAATCGAATTAAGCCTGGACACGTTCACACGACGAAGCGCTTTCTTTCGACTTAATGGACCCTTTAAACCGGTTTCTTTACTCCACCTCCGATGAGGGGATTAGCGATAAAATCGGCCTTAGGGGGTCGGAATTGGGTTAGTGTGGACGGAATTTGACGATATTGGCCTCCGGGAGCTATCCCACAGTGCTTCATTGTGACCGCTCTGGACAGCACTCTCAACTTAGATGCACTGGCCAGGTAGACAGGAAAAGCCCCGCGAACGTTTGAATTTCATTTCCTATTTGCTGAGCGTGGAGAGCACAGGTGACCACGCAGAGCTCATCAGCACAGGTAACCGTGATGGAGTCCCAGGATCGCAAAAGAGCTCCAGCATGGACCGAACGGGAGGTACGGGATCTGCTCGCCATATGGGGAGATGAATCAGTGCTGGCCAAACTCCGAAGCAGTAAACGAAATGGCAAAACATTAGAAAAGGTCTCCAAGGCCATGAAGGACAAAGGCCATAACAGGGACGCACAGCAGTGCCGCGTGAAAAGTAAGGAGCTAAGGCAAGCCTACCACAAAGCCAGAGAAGCAAACGGAAGGTCCGGGGCTGAGCCGCAAACATGCTGCTTCTACGCGGAGCTGCATGCCATTCTAGGGGGTGCAGCCACCACAACCCCAACCGTGTGCTATGAGTCCCTCACTGGAGAAACACACAGGGAAGCGGGTTCGGGGTACGAGGAAGATGAGGATGAAGATAATGTAAATAGCTCACAGCAGCACGGAAGTGGAGAAACCGGTTTCCCCAACAGCCAGGATATGTTTATCACCCTGGACCTGGAAACAGTAACCCCCGAACTCACCCAAGACCCTGTGGGCACACAGGAGACCTCTGGTGAGTGTACCTTTGTAAATATTACACATGGTTTAAAAGCAAGCGTGTTTAATGATTAATGATTAATTTGCCCTGGCAATCGCGGCCAGTACAGCTACTGGAAAAGTCTGTTAACGTGTATGGGGATGGAGCGGAAATCCTCCAGGGACATCTC
>NW_020672529.1:0-1005 GCF_002925995.2 Terrapene triunguis | reverse complement strand
AAGACTGAAGCAAAGAATTCATTTAGTTTCTCTGTGATGACTTTATCATATTTAAGTGCTCCTTTTGTATCTCGATCGTCCAAGGGCCCCACTGGTTGTTTAGCAGGCTTCCTGCTTCTGATGTACTTAAAAAAATTTTGTTATTGACTTTTGAGATTTTGGCTGAAACAGTGATGCTTTTCAGTTTAATAATAACCATGACATGCCCACAGGTTAGTTACCTTAGAACAACCCCTGAGCAGTGACTCGGTACTTAGTGCTGCTTTTCAGCACCTCAGATATTTCAATTAGGATGTGAGTTCGAATACATTGTCCCGCTCCATATCTCTTGAGTGAGTAAGACCAGGGATAGGGAAGACTAGTTAGGCAGCCTCCAAATGTCCAGGTTCCATTCTGTAACCAGGCAGGGGTTGAAAAAGAACTGAATATAAAAAGGACACATTTATGGAAAACCCTTTCCAAACTGTCATCTCTACAATCTCTCAGGCACTTTTGCAGGTACAGATTTGAGAACTCCTCAGTGCCACTTGGGATGAACATTGGCCAAATCAAAGAGATCCGAAAACCTAAGAAGTTTACTTTAAAACAGGGTTTCCCCAAAAAGTGGGCACCGTGCATCACCCCAGTAGCCTCAGGACAGAGAAGGCTGGACATTTCCTTTCCCATATCAAATGATTTATTTTCTGTTCATTTGGGAGAGGCAGAAACCTCTCAGAAATGAGAATCCAACACACAGAATGCTCAGGCAACCCATAGGGCACATATTAGGAATGACAGTGGATCTATAGGGAAGTTATTGCAATAGTTATTAGGATACAGACCAGAGGGCTGTTGCATCAAAAATATGTAAACACATGATGGAATAGCATTAGAAAGAAGCACAGTGACACTCGTCAGAGAGGTCATGCAGAGAAGTACCCTGCCTTGCCCAGCTCCCACTCACTGGTAATGACCCAGTTTTCACCCTTAGTGTCCTAGGCTGAAAATATTGTGTGGGGAAAAGGT
>NW_020672528.1:0-1766 GCF_002925995.2 Terrapene triunguis | reverse complement strand
GAGAGACTGGCGTGCTGATGGATTTTCAGAAGCCCTAACTTGTATCTGCCCATTTACAATCTGGGACGCAGATCCTGGACTAGGCTTAATGCGCCCCTGACTGGACTGGCCAGAGGCACTGCTGCAATGCAGAAATGTGTCTTAGCCTGACCTTGTCAGTGTGTCTGTGGGGAAGCAATACAGGCAGTCGCATGTGCTGGAGGAGAGACCCTTTAGAAAACTGGACCTTGAGGATGCACAGTCAGATGGCTGAACAAGCTAGAGGTGAGCAAGGTTGGAATGGGCTCTCCCCTGACAGCTAGTGATGAGCTGGGGAGGGGAAAACGCTTCAGGACCAGACTGTATTAACATGAACAAACCCACTCTGCCTAGGTATCCAGCAAACAGCAATGTTGGCTGATGCTGGGTTACAATTCACTGTAGTACTTGAATGCAGGGGTAGTGAAATGTTGTTGTCCTGATTGTCTGAGTAAAGGGCAGCAGAACTGTGCTTAGCCTGCCCGGACTGAGGGGGTCACCCACAACTGAACTGAACTCACTAACCAGGGGGTTCAGACACCAGACCCCTATCAAGAGTGAGAGGGGGTGGAGATGGGTGTTCCTGCTGAGGGGTGTGTGTACTGTGTAAGAGGTCTAGGCATCATTTAATCTGCCCCTCACCACTCTTCAAAGATAGAGTTAATTAAGACTCCATTAGAAGGCTTTTTGGTTTAAGTGATCACTAGAGCTGAAATTACCCACCCAGGTTGCTTCAGCACTGAGGTTTCCTCACTTAGAGCTGACAGTCACGGAGAGCTGGGTGGAGCCTCAGGAGAGCAACCTGCAGAGGTCACAGCAGAGAGCCAGTAGCCCACACGTTGCCCTAAGGGGGGCAAGATGTTTGTATGGGACACAGTTGATGAGAGATGTAAAATGTAGAATACGACATTCCAGAAGTGTTGCAGTGAAGCTTGTCACCTGCGCCATGGCAATCCCTTTGGCTGAGCCAATCAGCACATAGAACAAAGCACAGCCATGGAGTCAGGCTATATTCACTGTCTGGGCCCAGTGGGGACCTGAGAATTTACAAAGACAAAGGACCCTCAGCACAAGTCTCCGAAGAGAGACCTCCTCTGCAAAGAGACAATGATCTGTACCTACAAAGAAAGAGGAGAGGGGACAAGAGCTCCCTCTCACCCAGGAGGCGGCTGACAGCGTTTGTTTCAGGATCAGGAGATCACAGCCAAGCCTGGAGTAAAACCCTGGAAGGACTCTGGGGTGAGCATTGCTCTACCAGACAGAAAAGTATCTCATTCAATGAGTCTAGGCTCTAGTCAGCGTGGTATGATTTTATTGGCCATGGAACCATTTCTTTCCAACCCTTCTCCTTGCTACCCCTCGAATCACTACACTCTGTGAAATCACTTGTCCTTGGTGTGACTGCACTGGGGTATTAGGGCCAGCACAACTACAAATGGAGAGCACTCCCCACTGATACCCCCCTACCTCCAGCACAGGCCCCCTAGCACCCCGCTAGGGCAATGGGGCCAGCACTGACATCAAGAGGAGAGCGTGAGCATCCGCTACTGAGCCCCCACACCGCTCCCTGCAGCACAGGCCCATAGAACCACACAGGGGAATTAGGCTCAGCACAGATTGAGAGGAGAGCACTCCCTACTGGAACCGTCATATTGCTCCCTGAAACACAGGCCCCAAGCACCATGCTGGGGTCAGCACTGGCTGTGAGGGGACAATGCCCCATAATGAGCTTCCCACCCTGCTTCCTG
>NW_020672527.1:0-1093 GCF_002925995.2 Terrapene triunguis | reverse complement strand
CAGCAGCATCTCAGCACACAAGGGGGATACAGAGAGAGAAACACAAAGGAAAGTGACAGAGGGTCCTGTAGCACCTTTAAGACTAACAGAGTACTTCTGTTAGTCTTAAAGGTGCCACAGGACCCTCTGTTGCTTTTTACAGACTCAGACTAACACGGCTACCCCTCTGATAAAGGAAAGTGAATGTCTGTGAGGATCTCTTGACGCTCATAGTGTGTGTGGGCTGCTAAATCAGCCATGTCACTGGGTGTCTGCGATGAAGCCCTTTTAACACTGCAAAGCCAACCTGCTTCCAGCCTCCCCTGTCTGACCTCAGCACAACACTTGCCCAGCTCAGGCTCACCAGCTCCCTCTCCACAGACCGCACTGAGTGTGGGAGCTGCTGGGTACAGAGCAGGGCAAGCAGGGGTTAGGGGTGCGGTTGTACAGGAAGGTGCCCAGGTGCAGGACGTGGAGTTGGGGAGGAGCCGTGTGGTCGGGTGAACATGTGGCGAGAATGGGAGACAAGCTGCCTGGGCTCCTTCCTGTGAGTGGGTCCCATTTACCCAGCCTGGGACCATCACTCACACAGCCCTGGGGCTGGGCTCTCACTCCCCTTCCCCTAGCCCAGCCACCAAATCCTTTTCCCCAGCTCACTCCACCCCTCATTGAACTAGGACCAGCTCCCCCACATGGCTGAGTCTGTAGCGCAGAGCGGCCCGTACAGCAGGGCCCCGGCGCTCTCACTCCTGCCTCCGTGCTGGCCCCTGGGGCTGTTTCACTCCCCTCCTTGGGCAGAGACTCCCCCAGGGCAGGAAATGCCGGGAGGTTCCCATCTCGGAGTCAGATAACACAGTGAACGGCCCTGAGAGGAGCTGGGAATCCCCCAAACCCACTCCCCCTATTGCACAGACAGCCCTGCCAGGTAACGCTGAGTGGGGCCCTATCAGCGCAGATAAAGGTCTCTCTTGTGCTGGTCACTGTGTGTAACAGGGATGTAAATTCCTTTATCAGGCCCTGGTCAGCATCCCAGTCACGGCCCCTCAGTGACACCACAGATCTCTATCGCAGTGACTGGCTACAAGAGCTTCCTGAACCAACGCTTCTTCCCCAA
>NW_020672526.1:0-8751 GCF_002925995.2 Terrapene triunguis | reverse complement strand
CTATCATGTCCCCTCTCAGTCTTCTCTTTTCCAAACTAAACAAACCCCAAAATCATAGGTGGTAGGCCCCCCAGACCACTACTGGAGGAGCCCTAAGCCCTCCCCTGCTGCTGGAGGAGCCCCAGCCCATCTACTCCAGCTTCCCTGAGGCACTGGCCAGCCCAAACTCTGGACTGCTGGCCAGCCACAATGTCAGCCCCAGCACCAGTCCTAGGCACTGGCCCCTGGGCTCAGCTGCTGGCCTGACCCCAAGGCCAGCCCCAGATGCCCAGGGAAGACCCAGCCACCTAGGACAGACCCAGCCCCTGGCCACTGGCAGGCCTGAGGTCCAGGCCACCAAATGGAGCTGAGCCCCTACCTGCCACTGAATTCAGGATAGAGGGAGAGGGAGGCAGGGCCTTGGGGCAGAACATGGGTGGGGTCACAGCCTGGTTTAGGGGAGGCTTAGCCTGCCCTGGTCTTCCATACCCACTGCCCATGACGGGGAAGGGGCTCCACAGGGGGAGGAGCATAGGTTCAGCAGACTGAGAGTTTCCATAATACTCTTCTGGGCCCCCCTATGATACCAGAGTCTCTAGTACCGTCCCTGGGGAGAGGTGGAGGCAGGAGGGGAAGATTCCCCATGTCAGACCTGCCCCAACTGATCCTCTAACCGTGTCACTGACCCCTCTCTGTCAGGGGTGTGAATCTCCCCTGCACTGTGCTGAGATCTCAGAGCTGAGGGGTAAATCCTGGAGGAAGGAGATTCCCGAGTCACTCTTCAGCTGGGGCAGATTCTGTCACTGACACCATCAAACCCTCCCCCAGGGCCAAGCTCTGCCCCTAATGCTCTGATTCTCTCTCCCCAGTGAATGTGATTCTGGATCCAGACACGGCTCATCCTGAACTCGTCCTGTCTGAGGATGGGAAATGTGTGAGATGGGGAGACACACAGCAGGATCTGCCTGACAACCCTGAGAGATTTGATTCTAGGGCCTGTGTGCTGGGCTCTGAGGGATTCAACTTGGGGAGACATTGCTGGGAGGTGGAGGTCGGGGATGGGCAATACTGGGCTGTGGGGGCAGCAAAAGAGTCTGTAAGAAGGAAGGGAGAGATCAGCTGTCACCCTGAGGATGGGATTTGGGCTGTGGAGCGGTGGGAGGATCGGTGCCAGGCTCTCACCACCCCTGAAACCCCCCTGCCGAACTGGGTCCCCAGCAGGATCCGGGTTTGTCTGGACTGTGAGTGGGGGCAGGTGACATTTATTGATGCTGGTGATGAGGCCCCAATCTTCAATTTCCCACTGGGATCATTCAAGGGGGAGAGAATCCGACCCTGGCTCTGGGTGTGGGGCACAGACACCCAGCTCAGCCTGCGTCCCTGTGACATGGCGAGGGGGCGGGCAAGGAGAGAATATCCCACTGGGGAGCCAGAAATCAGCCTCTCTAGCCTTATAGACCCCAGTCCCATCTACTCAGCTCCTGGCTCCTCATCTCTTGGACCCCTGGAAGCCCCTCCCCCTCCCTGCAGCACCAGGGAGGGGGAGGGGGAAGAACCCCTGGAGCTGCAGGAGGAGCAGAGGGGCCCTGAGGGGTAGAAGTGGGGGCTGGGCAGGGGGCAGAACTAACAGCCGGGCTGGGGACAGGCAGAGGTGGGAGTGGCAGGGACACTGAATGAATCAATCAGAGTTTGGGAGAAGTCGCAGCAGGGAGCGTTTTGTACAGATCTGTGGGATTAGATCTCACTGGGGTCTCCCATCTAGAGCTCCTGCAGCAGGGGCCCAAGTCACCTTCCTCTGTAACTAGTGGGGAGACGGCAACACTAACTGTCACACCCACAGGGGATGGGCAGGGAGAGTCCTAAAAATCAGAAGATAAACCAGGCTATATTGCATATTGTTTTGAACCCTCATGTTTTGGAGGGCCAATTTCATGATTTTTGGTTGTGACTCATGATTTTTAAGTTCTGGGGTTGGCAACATGGGGGCGGGGACAAGAGAGGCTGAACCAGAGGGAACAGAGAAAACAAAATGAAAAGATAAAGTAAAACAAAATAAACAGAGTCCTGGAGAAAGGGTGAAAATGACACATAAAAACAATGAAAGGAAAACACTCTGAAGAGGGGAAATGAGCCAGAGGCAGCAAGAGGGGAAAGGATAAACTCAGGGGAAAGAATGGAGAAGATGAGGGGGAATGATCCGTGACAGGGATCAGAGGAGAATGGAAGAGACAGAGAAATAAACAGGGATGGGAAATGAGGACTAGAAAAATGGTGAATAAAAATGAACGGTATGACAGAGAAGGGAGAAGAAAAGGGAACACAAGAGGGACAGAGATTTATAAAGCATCACTGAAGGTGAGACTGTAACTCATTAATTTCACATGTTATTTCCTTGACTTTGTTGCCATTTAAGTGTCATTAAAAATAACTGTTCTCAAAACCTGTGGGTCTGTTTTCCATTGTTGTGGGTATTGAAGCTGCTTCTTGGCTCCTTTTCACTCTGATGGGTATTGACAGGAAATAAAGCAGGAAAGACAATTCTGATTTGTTCCTTTTGAATTTTCCAGCTGCAGTTGTCGGGGGCAGAGTTGTGGGATTTGCGTCCCTACTTTGTTGTGTCCCCCCAGCACCAGCAGGGAAAATACCTGCATGTCCCTGTGATGGGAGCTGGGGTTTTGCTGTGATATGCGGCTATCCAGCCTGTGCTCTGTCCCTTGTGCTGTCTACAGCCACGTCAATCAGGAATTCCTCAGCTGGGCTCTGTGGAGAGGGGGCTGAACACGTGGTGCTGACTCTCCTCTTTGTTTCCAGAGGTGTTGAATTTATTCAATGGTGGCCAAAGATGTATGAAATTTGTTCACATTTCTTCTGCCCATCAGCAATTGCTGTGGTGTCCATGGGGGCGGGGTTTCATGGGATGGGGCCTGCTCCAAGAGACAGTCTCTGAGGGTCTGTCTGCACTATGATGCAGGTGTCTCTCTCTCATTGTACAATCTGTGTGTAGAGAAGGCAAATGGTGGTTTCACCTCAGTGTAACTGGTCAAGAAGAATTCTGGGGGCTGGGGGGTGTTTGGGAGGGTTAACGGTCACCTTGATTAGCTACACTGAAGTGAAAGCGTCACTTGCCTCATGTCCATTAGGACTGTATAATGAGATAGCTGCCTTGTGTTTGTTACTGCATTGGGGGGGGGGGAACACACCCTTTCTCCTAGGATGGACATGAGCTAAAAGATGGGATCTAAAGGGAGACACCCCACCCTCAGCCAGGGTTGTGACTTTGTCTTCTATGAGCTTCTAATTTAAATGACTAGGGGTGGGATTCACAAAGGGACTTAGGCGTTGCAATACTGAGCATCACCGCACCTAATTTTTAGGTGCCTAGAACATCACAAGAACACAGCCACCCACAAGGCCTGGCTTAGGTGCCTAGTCTCCCTGTACAATGAACAGAGACAGGCAGATGCCTTAAAATGCCATCCACGAGAGCCAGCACGCTAGGTGGGGATCCATCTAAACTATCCCATGGGAGATGCTCACACGAAGGGTGTGTCCTAAGCCCCGCCCCCTCTCAAACATAAGTGTCTAAGGCTATGTCTACACTACAGCTTATGCTGACATAATTTATGTCGCTTAGGGTTGTGAATAAACCACACCCTGAGCAACATAAGTTACACTGACATAAGCACCATTGTGTACAGCGCTATGTCAGCGGGAGAGCTTCTCTTGCTTACATAGCTTCTGCCACTCGCAGTGGTGGTTTTGTTGCCTGGCAGCACAGAGCATCTTCCAGGGGTGCTGGAACGGAGCAGGGCCACGGCCCCATCACTTCGGGGGGAAGGGGTGTGTGGCGGGGCCAACACCCCCCTTCACCCCTGCCCCAAAGGGCGATAAGGTATCAGCACCTCGCCACTCCCATGTTTTGGTGCTCACCTCCTTGAGGTTGGCACGACTCAGCCTAATGGCCTGTCAACACACAGTCACTGCTCTCAGTCAGGGCAAAGTGGCCCAAAGGCCAGAGTCCATAGCAGCCGCCCTTATGTCAGGGCAGTACGGCCCAATGGCCAAAGTCTGTGGAAATCACCCCCACGTCAGGGCAATGCAGCCCAATGGCCAGAGTCCATCGAGGTCACCCCAGCGTCAGGGCAGTGCGGCCCAATGGCCAGAGTCCATATGATTCCCATGCCAGAGGGAGGCGGCTGGGGGGGGAGGGAGACCCAGGCCCTCCCTCTCCACCAGGTCCCGACCCAGGGCCCTGGGGAGGCAAGTTCCCCTTGCCTCCAGCTCAGCGGGGATCTCCCCGAAACACACCAAGCCCCAGTGTGGCTTTAACACAGTTTCCCTCTAAAGTTCCCCTGGGTTGCTTCCTACCATAACTTCCGGGTCCTCCATGTCTGGGGCTCCTCCGGTCTGCTCCCCTTCTATGATGTACTCCATCTGGACGTCGGAGCACGTCCCAGTCTGGCTGGCCTCCAGGTCTTGGAGCGAAGGCCCTCCCTCTTCAGGAGCTGGCAGTGTGCTTCCTTCCCCTCCAGCAGTCAGCCCAGACTGAGCAGCTCTGCAGGCCTTTATACCAGCTCTCCAGCTGGACCATGCCCAGCAGAGCCTCAGGGGCATGGCTTCCTCTGCTAGGAAGGAAGGGTTAACCCCTGTGGTACTAGTGTAGGGCCGATCCGCCCCAACACAGGGTGGCACTAGGGCAGCGTCTCGAAGAGAAGGGTGGTGCGAAGGCAGGGGCCTGGGGAGAAGGAGCGGCAATGGGGGCTGGGCCATGGTTCGAACGCTGGTGCCCACCCCACTTTTAGTGAGCGTCTGTCGCTCCTGACGTCTTCACCAGACCTGCTGCAGCAGCACCAATGCATTGGTACAGCTTCCCTGCTGCACCACTGTGCGTGTAAACGTGCCATAAGTCTGGACTGCTTGGGGGTGCCTACCTCTGCATATCAATCCAGGAATGGGATCCCACCACCTCAGGTGTTTCCTGGTGGAACAATTAGGCTTCTGCTGTGCTGCACACAACACAGGGGGAGGGGGGAGAGGTGCTGCTACACACGTTATCACTTTTAGCCCAGTGGTTCACACACTTGCCTGGGATATGGGAGACCCAGGTTCAATGCCCCCTCCCCCCACTCTTGGCCAGAGGAGAGGGGGAGAAAGGATTTGAACAGGGATTTTGCATTTATTTGCTAGGTGGGTGCTCCAGGTACTGAACAATGGTACAGTCTGAGGGTGGGAGTCTTCAGTCTCTCTCCTGTCCTCACTCTGAGTATCAGACCTGACCCAGCACACAACCAGCCAGAAGTGTTCCTCCTTGTTCTGGCTGTGGGATAGGAGTTTTTGTTCTTACAAAGGAAATTGCCAGCAGTGCCTCCATAACTTCCCTCAGCTGAACTCTGCACCCACTGAGACCCATCTTCAATGGTTGTGGTGACAGGATCCTAACTTTAAAGTGCTCTGTTCTATCTATCTATCTATCTATCTATCTATTGTAAGACAGTTCTGGGCAGATCCTCAGCTGGTGTAAAGTTTCACAGCTCCACAGCGCTGCTGAGATGTTCCCCGGAAAGTTTCCAGTGCATTCCACTTCCCCATCAGAAATTCATTAAACTATATTGAGCACAAGGGCTAGAACTGCATAAAGAAAAGCTGTAACTTCAGAAGAAGCATTATCCAGTGGTAACTTGAGACTGGAGACCCAGGTTATATTCTCTGTTCTGGCAAACTTTCTCTGTGGCCGCAGGCAAATCACTGCATTTCTCTGTACCATAGCCCCCATCTGTGAAAAGTCTCCATCTGACCCCATTAATGTGCTGCCCACTTGTAAAGGAACAAGCATATGGGCTGTTGTGAGTCAGGGGTTCAGTAACCTGCAGTGATGACTTAGACCAGGAGAGCACTGTGTTTGCTGGCCAATCAGAACTGAGAACCAACTACCACTGTTTGATCTTGGTTAGACTCTTATCTAAGAACAGGGATGGGTTGGGCTTTTACCTTCAGACCTTACAGCAATAAAGTCACTGGCTTCACCAGAAACTCCAGCATAGCAGAACAAAGGTTAACTGAAGTAATTAAAAGACAAGTTTCCATTTGGAGGATGAGATAGAAAATAGAACAATTATTATGATAGTTATTGAGCAGTTCTCAAGGAGCAGGAAGCCGAGCCTCTTCAAAATTCTCATTGCCTTCAGCCAGATGGGGCACTTGGAGATCTGAGCCTGCTGCCACCAACACTGGCACACTAGGGGCACTTCTTTGGGAGAGGATCCTTATCTCCAAACCGTAATGCGGGTGTGATAGGGACAGAAATCACACAGCATTCCTGTTCCTTTTCTACTTTCCCTTTCTATCTTGGTGAAGGCATCAAGAGAGACACATTTCACTTCAGTGACTAACAAAGAATAAATACCATTTTCACAGAAATATGCAAGGAAAGACTGGAATTCATCTCTTTGTCTCTGTAATGTTTTATTAAGAATTGATTTTGCAGCCTCATAACTGAAATAGTCACTGAAAATGTAAGATAACTAGAGGAGAATGGATGAGGATTTTAGAAAACCTTGGAATACCAGGGAAATCTTAAAACTCTTCCAAAGCTTATTCCCAGGATTTATCAGGTAGGTGAAATCTGTCACTTGAATATCATCTCCCTTGTTCTTTGATATTTCCTAGTATTTATTCCTGACCTTGGGTGAATTATTAACTGCAAAATGATCCAATAATCTCAGGATAAATGTGTCTTACTCTGAATATAAACTTTGCTTTTGAACTATATATTCAAAATGATCTATGAGCTATTTTCCCCTCTCCTTTCATTGTTATTTAACACCAAACTATTGTGGTTATTTGATTTAAGAATTTATTTATTTCCTTTTTATTTTATTCAAGAAAACTGGACCTGATCCTGCTCTCAATGCATTCAAAGGGAGATTTGTTATGAATTAACTAATTGTATGTTTCTGTTTTGTAAAGTAAGTTATAAACCTTTGCTAATCCAACTTTGTGGGAAGCATCTTTCTCTCTTGTTCCTGTTACTTAATAATTCTGTTTATGGGACTGAATGATTTTGCCTCTGATATGTTGAAAGAAAATAAATGGGTAAAAAAAAAACCCAATAATCTCTCTCTCTCTCTCTCTCTCTCTCTCTCACACACACACACACACACACACACACACACACACACACACACACACACACACACACACACACACAGAGTGTTTCTCATTCCTTAAATTTTTTTCTCCATTGATGGAATTACTACCAGTTTTTACACTGATCTGACTTCTTTTTTAATGTAGATTTTTGAAGGGATGTTCTAACTTTGTAATATGAAAGGGTTCACTTAACAATGTATTTATTCCTTTTTATTTAATGTGTTCTCATTAATGTTTGACTTTAATGTTAGTCATTATGATGAGTTTTTTCCTCTTCCTTCCTATTGTCTAGATCAAGTTACAGTGAAGATGAAGATTCTCTCATTCTGCCACAGCTCCAGAGCCAGCTCCCCTCTCCCTGGTTTTATTGTTTTCTTCCTTATTTGTTATGTTCACAAGCTGGAATCAGGTAGGAATCCGCACTGTGTCTGCTGTTCCTTAGAGGATTTATTTAGGCCCCTGAAGTGTCTTAACAACATGCTTCACTCAAAGTCAATGTAACTACTCACAGTGTGTAAACTTCACCCCACAGCAAGATCAGCACCTTCATTATTCATTGTTTGCTCTGATTGTGTTGCTGCTGCTGGGTTATTTTATTTCCTCATGGAATAGTGCACGTCTGTCTCGTCACACAGGCATTTTTAAGCGATTGTCGAGGATGCCCAAAGCATTGGATAGACATTTATTAAAGAGTTTAATAATAACAATAAATAATAATAATAAAATAAATAAATTAACTTAGTGGGTTTCAGATGTAAAATAATCAAAGCCATAATTTGAGACTCACATGTGCCCAAAAACAAAAGAATCAAAATATATTGATGTCACATGACTTTTTTATTGGGCCTGTTAGCAGAGGTGAGCTGGAGCCGGTTCGCGGGAACCGGTTGTTAAATTTAGAAGCCTTGCCCCCGGCCCCAGCTCACCTCGCTCCGCTTCCTCCCTGAACGCTCCCACCAGCTTCTCCTCCCCCTCCCCTGCTTCCCGCGAATCAGCCCAGGCCCGGCTCCGGCAGGTATTAGCGGCATGGTAAGAGGCTGGGGCCGGGAGGGTTGGATAAGGCAGGGGCAGGGAGTCCCATGGACAGGGAGCTGGGTGGGGGTTGGATCAGGCAGAGGTTCTGGGGGGTCGGTCAGGGGATGGGGAAGGGGGGGGTTGGATAGGCGTGGGAGTTCCGGGGGTCTGTTGGGGTGGTGGTTGATGGGGTTGGGGCAGTCAGGGGACAGGGAGCAGGGGGAGTTGGCTAGGGGGTGGGGTCCTGGGGGGCAGTTAGGGTGGGGGGTCTCGGGAAGGAGTGGTCAGGGTACAAGGAGTGGGGGGTTGATGGGTTGCGGTTTCTGAGGGGGGCTGTCGGGGGCAGGACATGGGTGGGGGTCAGATGGGGTGATGTACTCAGCGGGGGTCTACCGGGGTCTTCGGCGGCGGGTCCTTCACTCCGGCACTGAAAGACCCGCCGCCGCCGTGCCGCCGAAGACCCGGTAGGGAACCAGTTCCTAAGATTTTGGCAGCTCATCACTGTTGTTAGCTAATATGTTAGATGTAGTATAACACCATGTTATTAGGTATTATGTGCACGGTAGTCCTATAATATACATGATAAAAGTGTTGGGAAGTTAACTGAAT
>NW_020672525.1:0-5470 GCF_002925995.2 Terrapene triunguis | reverse complement strand
CGGTACGTTCCTTGACCCTTTGCACTAAATACCTTGGGGATATATGGAAAAACAGCTACAAACTAACTATCTCTCTGTTCCCTCCTTATCTCTATTATTTCTGCTAGTGTGAGTGAAACTGCAGCCATTTACTAGAAACGCTGACCAATACATTTCTACTTTAACATGTAAGCAGTTAGCACAGAAGTAGATGAGAGTTCACAAGATGGAGTCTGGGGGTTTCAGATAGGCCCAAAGCAAAAGAGTTTCATCGACACTTTGGCCTTCCGCTCTCCCGAGTTACCTGGTAGCTATGCCTAGTGGATCCCAACAATCCCCCCTTTGAGAATACTCAACAAACCTTTGTCAGAGTTTTCTCATACTCTAAAGACAAAATGTGATTAAGCTCCATGCAATCAGGATTATCAATAAGAGGGTATAAGGGAACTTCTGGGGTATGGGAGGTACAACACTCTTCTCCAATAAGGGCACAGACCCCGCCTCGTGAGGCTAACACATAATCTAGGGCCTGACGGTTCTGCAAAGCCAGCAGTCAAAGCTGGTACAGCTCAGAACTTATGCTTTTTTCTATGGCCAGGGTATCATTGGCAAACTTAAATTGTCAGAGGTGCTACTGCTAGTAACCATCCACCTCTGACAATAGTCTGACCAATTTTGGGGTACTACTCTCCAGGGCAATCCCGCTGAATGATGGGGAGTCTGGGCACATATTCAACAGTTGGAGAGAGAGAACTCATGGGCAAAGGCAATTTTCAGGGCCTCATAGATATTGGTAGCCATATTTGCAGGGATGGCTCCCCATCCTGCATGCGATGTGGGTGAAACAGTAGGTAACAGAAAAATTGCCTGTGTGATAAAAAGAAATGCTGTGAGAGACCCTAAACCTAAACCCATATTATAATTACCACAACCCAAATACCCAGAGGATAACAAGAATTATTGACACTAAACAAGTCAAAAAAATAACAAGACCAAATACATAGACCAGGTCGGCTTTCTGTGAGAAAACAAAACCAATGCTCAGGGTTCTCGTGGGGAGTATGCTGTGACTGTTCAGAAAGATCACAACGCATTCCCAGTGACCCTTGCTGTCTTTTGAATAGCAGCTTAAGTCCCAAATAGTCGTTAGCAGTCTTCTTCGCAGGCTGGACAGTCCACTGTTCAGGAATGGGCACTGCTTTCAGTCGAGAGTGATGAATCCAGTTCTTGTGTCCTTCGACCTTTGCCACTGTATGGGTGACAAGCAGGACGGTGTGGGGTCCCTTCCACTTCTTTTGGAGAGGCTCGTCCTTCCAGGTCCGCACGAGAACGGAGTCACCAGGCTGCAGGGAGTGGACCCGAGATATCCAGCAGAAGAGGCTGTGAATCTTTGGTGTGCCTGTGAAGAAAAGAAAGAACAGCAGACAGAGGGCACATGTACTGAGACAAGAAACCACACCCCATCTCCCACTCCCCTGCCAGAACTGGGGTACCATTCATAGGCCATGCTCTTCCAAACATAATCTCGAAGGGACTAAGCCCTATCCTACCCTTAGGGAGAGCACGAATACAAAATAACACAAGGGGCAGGGCATCAGGCCACTTAAGAGAGGCCTCCTGACAGACTTTTGAGAGGTGTCGCTTGAGTGTCTGATTTGTGCGTTCCACTACTCCACTGGCTTGTGGTCGCCAGGGTGTGTGGAGTTTCCAGGGGATCTGCAGAGCACTTGATATCTTTTGAACCACTTGAGAGGTGAAGTGTGTTCCATTATCAGATTCCATCCACTGAGGAAGGCCGAAGCGAGGAATGATCTCCTTGACAAACTTAAGAGCCACTGTCTTGGCAGTGTTGTTGCGACATGGGAAGGCTTCAGGCCGCCCGCTGAATCAATCCACTAAGACGAGAAGGTACCTGTACCCTTGAGTCCTGGGAAACTCAGTAAAGTCTATTTGCCACACTAATCCTGGGCCTGGGGTAGGTTCCAGGGTGGCTGGAGGCACTGCTACTCCTGGTCGAGGGTTATTCTTTTGGCAGATTAAACCTTCAGCTTGTACCTGTGATGTTAGTGGTTTAAGTCCAGAGGTTAGAAAATATTTATTCATGAGCTGGATAAGAGCCTCTCTGCCTGCGTGTGTGGTTTGATGCAGTTTCTGCAACACTGGTTGAATCAGGCCCTTGGGCAGGAGGATTTTTCCCTCTGTGGAATAAAGCCATCCCTCCTTTTTCTGGAGACCGAGACTGTCAGCCAGGTTTCTGTCCTCTTGGGAGTACTGAGGGCTGCAAGCTCACCCACTGATGGGATGAGGGCATGCATTTGGGCATTCTCCTCAGTTGGTGATTTCAGGGTAGCAGCTCGCTTAGTTTCCTTGTCTGCTCTGGCATTGCCCTTGGTTACATCTTGATCTTCCCTCTGATGGGCTTTGCAATGTACCACTGCTACTGCTGAGGGGAGTTGTACCGCTTCTAAAAGCCGGCGTGAGCATGCAATACCCCAAAAGCATACTTTGAATCAGTAAAAATATTAACCCGTTTGTCTTTTGCCAGCTCAAGGGCACGGGTCAGGGCCACTAGTTCAGCAAGCTGGGCAGACGTTCCTGCTGGTAAACTCTCAGCTTCCTCGGTATCATGAAGAGACACAATAGCATAACCAGCCCTCCTTTGCCCATCCACAACAGTACTACTTCCATCTGTATACCATTCCAAGTCAGCATTTGGGAGTGGCTGATTTTTTTTTTTTTTTTTTAGATCTGGGCGGCTAGAATACTGAACATCTATGATTTTTAAACAGTCATGTTCCTGCTTTTTTGTCTCTAGTAGCAGGGTAGCTGGATTAAGGGAGGGACAGATCTGTAGGGTGACTT
Organism: Terrapene triunguis; assembly: GCF_002925995.2. Classification (NCBI taxonomy): domain Eukaryota; kingdom Metazoa; phylum Chordata; order Testudines; family Emydidae; genus Terrapene; species Terrapene triunguis. Next base: position 2,629 of record NW_020672525.1, on the reverse strand, counting down.
CAGGATTCTCTAACAGCTTCGCCTGGTACCGAGCAACCCGAGCCTGTGTGAGCCAAAGACCACCCTTAGTGTCCAGCAAGGCTCGGACCATATGGGGAATATACACTTGGACAGTTCCTCCCAGTGTCAGTTTCTCCGCTTCCCCAAGCACTAGAGCAGTAGCTGCGACCGCCCTCAAACAGGCTGGCCATCCCCTTGAAACTTGATCCAGTTGCTTAGAAAAGTATGCCACAGGACACTTCCAGGCACCTAATAGCTGAAATGCCCTGTCCGCTTCTGGGGACCGGTGAAAGGGGTCATGTTCCGCTCCCTTAACACATTCATACAGAGGTTTAGCCCACAGTCCAAACTCTGGAATCCATATTCTGCAAAAACCTGCCATGCCCAGGAATGCCCTAAGCCGTTTGCTGGGGATGGGAACTTGGCAGATAGCTCTCAAACGAAAGGAAGGAGGCTGTCTCTCTCTCTGCCTGATGTGAAATCCCAGATATTGAACCTCTGAAAGAGCAATTTGGGCTTTGCTTTGAGATACCCTGTATCCTTGCAGTCCAATAAAGTTTAGGAGACTCACAGTAGCTCTGAGACAAGGGATTAGATCCACAGCAGCAATTAGCAAGTCATCTACATATTACAGCAAGAGGGCTTTGTTTGAATTATCCCACTCCTCCAAGTCTCTGGCCAAAGCCTGTCCGAACAGAGTGGGGGAATTTTTAAATCCTTGAGCCAATACTATCCAGCAAAACTGCCTTTTAACCCTTCTGTTGTCCTCATTATGCCTTGCAGTATTTTGCAGATCTCAGTTGCTTGGGCACATTCAGCCCCCCCCCCCCCTTTTCTTGGTTGTCAGCAAAGTCTTGGCTATGAACAATGTCCTTGGACTGAGGCCAGCTGTATTTTCCTCTCAGTTAACTCATTCTGTGCTTTTTTCTCTTCTCCCTTTCTCGGCTTCTTCTAACTTCCAAAGGAACCTTCTACTCTTCACTTATACACCTTTTCTCTAACCATTAACACATACTCATTGCCATCCCTTTCCAGTAACATAATTTCTGTGCAAAGCTTTGAAGCAACAAACCAGGACGAGCACACTCACTTCTGAGGATTCCACTCTGTACAACCTCTGGTGTCCAATAGCTTTCCCTTTTAAACCTTAAATGCCTTCTCTCTCTTTACCAGATCTTTTATCTGCTATTTTGTTACCCAAAAACAAATTTAAATCTTTTATTCTCCTGGCTTTGACTACCCTGCTGCAGCCACAACCTTTGGTCTTTAGTTAAAACATTTTAAATCTTGTAAAGCGTTAAGTCACCTTAAGGATTAAATGCTAAATACCTTAAACAACACTAGTTTCCTGTGTCTGGCAAAAGTATTCTCAGTTTTGCAACTTTAAAACAACACCAATTCATCTCAAACTTATAAAACACAGATTGTACACAGCAGGAGTGTTCTTCAGCAAATTAGACTAACGTATTCATAGTTGAATAATTCCACTTAAATAACCTCTTGCCTGAATTACTTACAGACATTCCTACCAAGTTTCACTGCTTGATTCCCTCTAGCAACTACAGAGTTAACTTCTCACTCTCTTTTCTTAAATCACTTGCTTGTCTCCCAAAACGACACCCAATCAACTCAGATTTTACCATTCCAATTATTGTCCTGGGGATTTGAAATCCCCATGCTTATAATTACTTACTCTTTTCCTTCCACTATGCCCTCAAAGTTTCCAACCTGTTTTCCAATCTCTCTGTCTGTTGCCTGCCCGCTTGGACCCGATCCTGCTTTTCTTGCTGAACCGTCCCTTCCATGGGCACCGGCTTTTTTTTTTTTTCACTACCAATTTAGCTAGGAGGGTGGGTTTCTCAACTAGCCCCCACCCTTCCTGGTCTCTTCCCTTAAACATTCTTACTCATAAGGCTACCCGAGTCCTCCCTCGTGAGGCTTATGGCTAGCTAGACAACCTTCAAAGATAGAAATGAACTTGCTTGGATTCGTTGAGAATTCTCCTGCCTCTGCCTTAAAAGCAGCCAGATGTTAAAAGCAACATGACACAAGATCCTGTGTTCCTGGACGGGCTAACACACTCTCAGTAATCAACGGATACAATCCCACCAAGGGGGGGGGGTACTCTCTAAAGCCTGTGGGGGTGAAGGAGCCGAAGGGGACACCGATTCTGGCATTACAACAGTGGGAGGGTTCTGGGGTTTAGCAGCCGTTACTACCGAGCCTGTCGGAGTCAAATGGCACTTGAGCAAGATATCAGTCCTATTTCTTAACACCATAAACGTATATGTTAACATACATTCCAAGGGTGTCCCAGCATATGTGCTTTGTCCGGACCCCATTATGCTCGTGTCTAATTAAACCTGGTCACGGGTTCGACCGACCCCCCTTGCGATCAAGATATCCTGGTCACGGGGTTTCCCCTCGCAGGAGTCTCGGTGCGGCTAGAGTCGGTTTAAGTCCTAGACCTGGTTTTTACAATTTTGGTTTCCAGCATATCATTAGTATGAAGAAAAACAGTACCCCTGCCAAGAATAAAAGCAAGCCCTGGGGCTTTTCTACGTCCCAGTAATTGTCCAGTACGGCCCACAGACTAGGAAAGTTAGTGAAATTATTCATTAAACGTTGC
>NW_020672524.1:0-3745 GCF_002925995.2 Terrapene triunguis | reverse complement strand
TTGCTTTTTTCTCCATAAGACTCCTTTGTGGCAATTCTCAGTGAAAATGCATTTGAAATTTTCCCTCTGTTCTGATCCGATTAACTGGGATGCTGCTAGTATATATACAACAAAGAAGACCTGTAGCTGTCTCTGGTGAGTTTACAAGTCTCCTATCGTGTCTTTACTTTGGCAGATTCACTCTATAACTCTTCATTCTGCTGCTGCAACTGAAAAAAATTATGCATAAACAACCCGGTGAGGAGATTATTTGATTTGGTTCACAGCCACATTGGAAATGGGAGGATGAACTTTACAACTACTTAAATATGTTAAATATAAAGCCAAGTCTTTTAAATTATAACTTATAAGATTTATGTGACGGGGCTGTCATTTACTCTGCTGAGTAGGGCTGATAGAAAATAATCTGTCAAAACTGTTTTTTGTTGGAAAATTGGGTTTTTGGTTAAAGACATATTTTTTGCAATAAGTGCCTGTTTTCAGTGGAAATTTTCGATTTCTCATCCAAAAACTTAATGGCCACAAGCCAAAATATTTCATCCCAAGTCCAAAATATTTCAGTTCTGAAATGCTGCCACAGTGCCTCATGGGAATTGTAATTCCAGTGCCTAACACTCCAATTCTCCTCTCTCCACACTCCATTCCAATTTCCACAGCCAGACTTCATCTCCCATAATACACCGTGACCACGGAACTCTCATGCTATATAACCTCCACTCAGCCAGAGCAGAGACTGTGGTACACACATCACAGAAGATGTAGTCCAACAAGGGAGCGCAACCTATAGAGGAGAATGGGGCCTGAGGCACTTGAACTAGAGTGCCCAGGAGGCATTAGAGTAGCAAAGAACCCAAACATTTTCCAACCAAAATGAATGATTTTTCATTTTCATTGATATTTTCCATTGGGGAAAACCCTTATTCTCTAGTGTTGATGGGACCCTAACCTGTTTGAGAGGTCTCTATGTTCTATTGCAATGTAGATGTTAAATTATAATAATTAAGTCTCAATTGAGATAAATGAAAAAGGAACTACTTTAATGACTTCTAAAACAGGGAAATACCTCATAAGAGAAAGGGAATCCAAAGATGGTCATTTACATTTACAGATGGGCAAAATATGCTAGAAATTATAAGTGTCTCGTTCTCCTTTTTCCACTTTCACAGCTCAACCTTTGACCATTTCAACCCCCTAAACATTATGAAGGGTCTTGAATGATCGTTCTCACCATGTGTCTCTGCACGTCTAAATTCAAGCCACCACTAGACATACAAGTAGTGAAATACCACAAGGCAAACTGTTCTCACTGTATCCCTATCTCTATCCAAGGCCTCACTTCAGGAGACCATCCCTAATGAGCAAAGTACTAAAGCATGTACTTCACTTTGAACACAAGGTTCGGTTCTACTGAGTTAAACAAACGCTTAAGTTGTTCTGCTGAATTAGAACTCAAAACAGTAAGTAACACATAGGTGAAAAGAAAACTTGTTCTTGTGATATTTTCAGCCAAGGATTCATACCCCAGATATTTAGATTGCTTGGGTGTTCTTTAATTTTCTTCTAGCCTGGATAGGTAGCAGTTGTGTATGTTTAAAGAGTACAATTTTAAAAAACAATCTGAAAGCAGGGAGTGAAGGAGGTAGCAGTCCACTCACAGGCTCCAACTCCATGTCCATGGAAAAAAATTAGCAGGTGCTTAGCATCCACTGGCAGCCAGCGCCCCCCGCTCCCTCCAGCACTTCTCGCTCACTGGCGGCCCCGCTGATCAACTCCTCTGCCTCCCTCCCAGTGCTTCCCGCCCATCGCGATCAGTTGTTCCCCAGCAGGCAGGAGGCACTGGGAGGGTGTGGGATGAGTGGGGATGGGGCGTGCTTGGGGGAGGGGCGGAAAGAGGCAGGGAAGAGTCAGGGCGGGTGTGGAGCAGGGGTGGGAAGAGGCAGGGTGGGGGTGGGGACTTGGGGGAAAGGGTGGAGTGAGGGAGGGCTTCGGGTGGTGGGAGGTAGAGAGGAAGTTGCTGCCTATGAGTGCACTGTCATTGCTGTTAGCTTCCACATCAGCTATGGATGCAACCAGCTAGACGAATACTACAGAAATCTGACCAGCAGAGGAAATACAAAAGATATGGGAGGGAGATTGTCATGCAGCGTTCTCTTTCTTTTGCAGGCAATTCTTGGGACTCAAGGTCTTATTGTATAATAATAAAGTACTCATTCTGCCAGTTTTTTGGGAGCCAAAATTTAACAGAGTTCTATGTGAAACAGCTTTAGTCAAAAAGTTCTTAAGAAGAGTCACACTAATTATGGGTGTTTAAGATCATGAAAACTCTGCAAAAAAACTGTTTGTTAATGAGACACCCGTTATATCCTCTCCCCAGAGCTCACTCATTCCCTTTGCTGTTTTACTGCATTTTGCTGCTGAGGGAACATGAATCTCACATGCGAATCCTCAAAGAAAAACAGCTTCTATAGGTCTATTCCCTGAGCTCTGTCTGATGTCTTGAGCAGTGTTCAAGGTTTTTTAAAACATTGTTTAAGCATCTGACAAATCACACTCCCTGTATAAACTAAACACTGAAATTATTTTAAAAAGTCAATCTGAATCTGGGAAAAGAGAAGACGCTAACATGCTTAGTGGCATGGCACATTAAGGGCAAAATGGTAGAGGTCCTGAATAACAAGGAATCAAAGACCAGGTTCTCCAGTCTGCTTTGTCCTCCATAAGTGTAAGCAGCACAAAGTGGCCTTAAAGTCTCTGGAAATGGCCAGACTAGAGTTCCCTTTAAATAAGGAAATTTTGCATTGGCACAAAGCTGGCAGGGGTAGCACAGCTGCCTCCTGCATCAACTGCCCCCCTCCCCACAGTGCCTGGCATAAGGAGAGGGAGGGTGCAGTGGGGGTGGGGGCAGAGCCCCATTATGTCCAATCCTCCAGTGGCTTAAATATCTCTGTACAGAAATAACTTGCACTGGAGATGGGCAGCTCCAGATCGGGGAGCTACAACTAACTCTCTGCTGCTCCTATCTCTAATCAAGCCTTACATGTCTAAGTATACAAAGGCCAGTATAACCAGCCTCACTGCATTCCTTCCCAGCTCCCCAGGGTCAGGGGCCATGTCAGGGGCAGCAGGGAAAAAAAGGGGATGTTCTGGAGAGGGGTCATACAGAAGCATTGCCATGCGCGGAGCTGACAACGGGAACCCTGGTCACCAGCCCCTGGGGGCTGACAGTGGGGCTATCAGCAGCCCGAGGCTCCCACTGTCAGCCCCCAGTGGCTGATAAAATTCCAGGGGAAGCCTAATATTGCAGGAGCTGCAATTTCTGCAATATCACAAATTAAGTAGGGCCTTAAATACAAGACATTTTATCCATTTTTTATTTTTTCCCAGTTTTTAAACTTTATTTTATCATTGTTGTCTCTGGATGAAGATACATAGTTTCATAAGCAGTACAAAATTAGTATGACAGATATGAACTATCACTAGCCCTTCTCCACAAGAGGTCTTCTTTGTCCTCTGGCAGGAGCTAGGTGGATTTTGGATTGAACTGTAAAAGAGAACAAACCTAGGCACCACCATCTGCCCTCCTTCAAAAATGCCCCACTTCAAAAAACAGCCATACTTGCTCAGACAAAAGGTCCATTTAGTCCAGTATCTGATCTTTCAATAGTAGCTAATTCCAGGTGCTTCAGAGAGAATGAACAGAACAGATAATCATCAAGTGATCCATCCCCTGTCGCCCACTCCTATC
>NW_020672523.1:0-2640 GCF_002925995.2 Terrapene triunguis | reverse complement strand
AACATAGTCTTTCTCTGTGAACAAGACCATGCAGAGCACCTATCACATGCGCACTGAGGACAAGGTCGAAGTTTCGGCCCTCGCCTACAGTGCCTGCGGTCTTGCTGTGGCGAGCTGAGGAGCGGGGCAGGACACCGGACTTTGTCTAGCTGTCAAACATGGTAAGCCGTAGACTTGTGGCTGCTTAAAACTTTAAGAGTGGCACTGGCCTCCTTTCACATAGAAAGCAATGCGAGTCTCTGCTGGCAGCAATCCTGCAAGCATGAACTCTGTCCCTGTCCCACCCCCTCGCGGCTGTAAACCGCGTGGCTGTAAACCGGAGGTTACCGTTCTGTAAAGGAACGGGCAAGCAGTCCCAATACTAACTTTCTCCTACCTAATTCAAAGCAGGGAGTCATGGCAGACATCACCCTCCTGAGGGTCTCGGAGAGCCAGAAGGAGAGGATGCTTCGGGACAGCCTGCAGAAACCGGGGCCATTTGCTGCTATGCTGTGCAAGGCCATGATCCCCGAGTACCTGCTGGCGTTGTGGCAGGGAAACGTGTCATACCACGGGGGGCCTAATAAGCTCTCCCTGCCCAGGAACCTGCTCATGAGGCTGGAAAAACACCTGCAGGAGGCCTATGAGGAGTTCTCCCCGGAGGATGTCGCCTCTATCCCCGGATACATTGACCAGTTTTTGGCTTAGGTGCCCTTGGAGGGACAAAAGAGTGGAGCGTCTTGGGCAGTATAATCATGAAGCGGACATTGTGAAATTTTTTTAAAATAGTTCGGACTATATATTGAAGCGCCCAAAGACAGACTAATCATGATACCCTTTGCACATATTCCCGTTTTGTTGCACTTTACTCTTTACATGTTTTGAACCACTTTACCCATTGTTAATATTTTAAATGTTCCTGTTCTGTTATAAATAAATGTTTACATGTTTGAAAGCACTTTAGCTATTGTTAATATTTTAAATATGCCAGTTATGTTATAAATAAATGTTTAGATATTTAAAACACTTACTGCTTGATCCTTCCCCTGAATCTGTGTCTGGGATAACGGCTGGGGACGGTTGATAGGGGATCTCTGTGAGGGTGATGAAGAGCTCCTGGCTGTCGGGGAAATCAGCGTTGTAAGCGCTGTCGACTGCCTCGTCCTCCTCATCTCCTTCCTCCTCTTCCCCGTCCGCTGAGGAACCGGCCGCGGACAATATCCCATCCTCAGAGTCCACGGTCACTGGTGGGGTAGTGGTGGCGGCCGCACCTAGGATGGAATGCAGTGCCTCGTAGAAACGGGATGTGTGGGGCTGGGATCCGGAGCGTCCGTTTGCCTCTTTGGTCTTCTGGTAGCCTTGTCTCAGCTCCTTGATTTTCACGTGGCACTGCGTTGCATCCCGGCTGTATCCTCTCTCTGCCATGGCTTTAGAGATCTTCTCATAGATCTTTGCATTCCGTCTTTTGGAGCGCAGCTCGGAAAGCACGGACTCATCTCCCCACACAGCGATGAGATCCAAGACTTCCCGATCAGTCCATGCTGGGGCCCTCTTTCTATTCTGGGATTGCACGGTCACCTCTGCTGGAGAGCTCTGCATCGTTGCCACTGCTGCTGAGCTCGCCACGATGTCCAAACAGAAAATGCGATTCAAACTGCCCAGACAGGAAAAGGAATTCAAATTTTCCCGGGGTGTGGCTGGTCAGAGCATCCGAGCTCGGACTGCTGTCCAGAGCGTCAACAGAGTGGTGCACTGTGGGATAGCTCCCGGAGCTATTAGCGTCGATTTCCATCCACACCTAGCCTAATTCGATATGGCCATGTCGAATTTAGCGCTACTCCTCTCATTGGGGAGGAGTACAGAAGTCGAATTTAAGAGAGCTCTATGTCGAACTAAATAGCATCGTGGTGTGGACGGGTGCAGGGTTAAATCGATGTAACGGCGCTAAATTCGACATAAAAGCCTAGTGTAGACCAGGCCTCAGTGTCTAGCACACTGAGACCTCATTCTTGTTTTATCACAGGGCATTGCCATAATAAACATGATTAATAGTAATAATGTAAAACATAACATATGTAACCCAGCCCTGAGGTGTGACTGCAGCCTTCTCCCTTTTCTCCTCAGGGTTATGGGTGCTGTGTTCACCTATAAGGGTGCCTGGTGCCCCCACTCAAGAAAACTCCTCCTAGTGTAGAAAACGCAGATGGCTTGTAACTTGGGAAATATTTAACACACAGTTTGTTACAGAGGAGTGTCAGTCAGAGCACACACAAAAATAGCTATCACAATTCCCAGAGTAATAAAACAGTAACTGGGGCCTTATTAGGTATGGGGAATACAGGATAGATGACAATGGAAAGAGGGATCAGGATAATAAAAGACAAAAACCAATAATACATAAACTCTATCCCTACCAAATATACAGCCAGGACAAACCACCTTGTGTCCCCTCCTAGCACCTGCCCAGGCAAATAGTGAATTTAAGCTCAGTGTCTGAAGTTGGTGGACATCTTAAAACAGAATTGCAAAATAAATAAACAATGGTGTTCTTACAAAGCATCCACACCAAGGATGGTAAGATCAACCTTGTGGCTCTCTGGTCTGAATTCCAATGTGTGTTTAGGCTGGCTGTTGGTAGACTGACCATGACTCTCCTCAGCA
>NW_020672522.1:0-1332 GCF_002925995.2 Terrapene triunguis | reverse complement strand
ACTTCCAGCTTCTCAAACTTATCTAGATCTTGATCATCCACTAAACTAAAAAGAACAATCAAGTTGCTGTTCAATTGTTATATCTCAAAACTGATCTCCAGCATTTTATGAAAACAGCAGGGTCAGATGATCATCTTGGACTAATAGCTATGAGCCCAGTGAAGTCAGCTGATGGGCTGGCAATTGTATTTATCTATAAAGAGTCAGAATAAAGCTGTCCATTCCTAAAGTAGCCTAAAGCTGAGATTTTTCATAATTGTCTAATGGATTTACATGCACTGCCCCCATTATATTTATTGCAAATGGGTGTCCCAATCCCATATGTGGATTTGAAAATCCCAGCATGATATTTTTAAAGTCTGCCACCACCAAGGCCTGAACTGACTAGTTGTATAAAAATTACCCTCATTATTATTGCTAAAATCACACAGTATTGGTGAAGGTTCAATCCATAGTTAAAACTATCACTAAAGCAACAACTAGAGTAATTTGAATTCAGTAAACTTACCCTGTTCACCAAGGGGATGAAGTCAAGAGAAGTGTATACAACAACCCAGAGTTGCAAGCCCTTTTATATGCTTTCTCAGCCAAAGGGAAGGATAGGAGACACCCTTTCAATAAGCAAACAAAGTGTTTTCTTGCATGCCTTACCAGTGACAGAACAAAATGTTTTCTTGCTTAATATCATAATTATTATTATCCTCCAATTATTTTAATGGTTTTGCTATGGTTGATCAATTACTCAATTTTCAATTCCACTTACGGATGACGTGCATATTACACCCTAAAGTTCCTTAAATCTGAAAGTATTATGGGCAACATACCTTCCTGGTATCATCTCACTAATCTCCTTGGTGTTGACAAAGGTATAAATCCAGTTCCATTGCATTACTTCTTCATTGAATAACTTCAAAATATGAAGGTGACTCAAAGGTGTATCAATATTACAATCTGCTGGGATGTGCAGGATTCCGTGTTGTTCTTTAAATCCCGACTAGTATCTAATTAGCGGCAAGGTGAATTTCTTGTGGGGTGGGAGACATGATTCTGCAGGTGAACATTCTCACCCTTAGGGGGGAGGGATAGCTCAGTGGTTTGAGCATTGGCCTGCTTAACCCAGGGTTGTGAGCTCAATCCTTGAGGGGGCCACTTGGGGATCTGGGGCAAAAATCAGTACTTGGTCCTGCTAGTCAAGGCAGGGGGCTGGATTCAATGACCTTTTAAGGTCCCTTCCAGTTCTAGGAGATAGGATATCTCCATTTATTTATTTAGCTGTACACTTTGTGTTTGAGCCAACAGCCTTTGGAACTGCATGAATGTCTCTCCAATCAG
>NW_020672521.1:0-3799 GCF_002925995.2 Terrapene triunguis | reverse complement strand
CAGCCAAGTTTTGCCCAGACCTAGCTGTGGTCAGTTTGAGAGATCTAACAAGATCACAGCCTGATACGTTATAGCTACATTAGAAATAATCATTGAGGCAAATAATTTAGTAATTTTTAATGTAACAGAAAGTATGTAAGTAGCCTTTTCAGTGACACTGGTCAGGATAGAGACTGCAAGGATTATCAATCCTGATACTCCTGCTTCACCTGGCAGAAGAGACCCAAATGCAAGGTCACTGTGACCGGGCCTTTACTGAATGGGAATTCAAAGGGGGAGTGGTATATATGACTGTAAACATTATCTCAGGACCTGACCGTGGAATGAGAGCACAAGGTGTGTTCTTAATACCTTCCAGGACTATATTATTTTAGTGCCTTGCATGGTGTCAAGTATCGGGGGTAGCCGTGTTAGTCTGTATCTACAAAAACAACAAGGAGTCTGGTGGCACCTTAAAGACTAACAGATTTATTTGGGCATAAGCTTTTGTGGGTAAAAACCTCACTTCTTTGGATGCAAAAGTTACATTGAGTTTTGCAAAGGTATAATTACTTGGAAAAGACAAACCTATCTGAAGACACATCCCTTTTGAGAATGAGAGTATCCAGTTTTGAGAGCTCATTCTTAATAAATTTGTTAGTTTCCCCCTGTCATTGGGAAAAAGCTTACTTACAAGTAAGATTACTTACAAAGCGATGCCTTCTTTACATAACAAAAGGAAAATGTTTAGTTTAACACGTCTTTGGTATAATTTTGTTTTAAAAGCAGGCCTAGGGCTTTCTTGTTATGTTCTGGCCCTCTTAGCTCTGATCACAGAGGCTGTTTTTGCTAACAATGGCTTTGCTGAAAGCCTGTTGTTTCATATTGGGCTTACTAAAAAATAACCACCTTAGTCTAGAACCTAGGGAAAAACTTTTTTATGACTATACATTAGTTTTATAAACAAGCTTTCTGTTTTTAAACCCTGGACTGTTTCTGCAAACTCGCATGTTATTAAAACACCTATAACAAAGGACTGTGTCTTCAGATAGGCTTGTCTTTTCAAGTGTTTATTCCTTTCCAAAACATAATATAACTTTTACTTGTGTTTGTTAAAAAGCAGGTGAAGAAGCAAACTCCTTCTCTATGATCCACTGACTCACAGATGCTGTTTTGCTAACAGGAGTTTTGCTGCAGCTTCACATTGTTTTTACTAAAAAAATAACCACCGTTAGTTTAAAACCTAGGGGGAAACTTCTTAAAATTGCTAGGCAGCAGTTCTGCAGAAAAGGCTTAACTAGACTGGGACCCAGGAGACCTGGTTTCCACTCCAGGCCATTGACCTGCTGGGTGATCTTGGGTAAGTCACTTCCTGCCCTGTACTCTAGTTTCCCCATCTGTGAAATGTGGATAATGATACTGACCTCCTTTGTAAAGTGTTTTGAGATCAGCTGATGAAAAGTACTATAAAAATCTAGGTATTATTATTATTATTATTATTATTATTAGGCACAGATGTCCCTTAAACTTTTATCTACAGAAATCCCTAAACTGTCCCAGGTTGTTGACTGCTGAAACACAAGTGCGTTTCCCTGTGTCTCAGTGGGGTGGGGAACCTGTCAGACCCCCACACTGTCACAGTCATCCAGATCTCCTACCAACATGTCATTCTGAATTCTAGCCACTTCTGAGAGTTCTCTCCTGACAGCCTTCTCTAAGCTTCCCAAGCGGGCAAAGCGGCTTTCACTGCCACCTCATCTGCAGCAGATAGGCCACCCAGCTAATGATTTCATCGCAATGCTTCTGCACAAGAGCAAGGAAGGGGAGAGGAAGTGTAGATGCCTCTCGTTTGATCTGTCACAGTCTTCACTACCCTCCAATTTGCTGTAGCCCAGTGCACATGGTCACGCAGGATGAGGCTTTTGTCTGTGCTGATGGAGATGTTGTTCGATGCTGGGAGCAGGCGGCTTAACTTCATTTATTTGAGATGGACCTGAAGCAAAACCACACAGTCAGCCTCCTTTTATTCATATCTCTTTGTATTATGGAAGCCCCTAGGGGACTCTGGTTAAATGGGGGGCCTATTGTGCTAGATGCTGCACCTACACCATAGAAAGAGAGTCCCTACGTGGAGAAGGCCATGGGAGGGAGAAAAGAAGGCTTATCATTTCCATCTTAAATCCATCATCTTAAATCCCCAGTGGCAACAAAAGAGGGGACCCACACCCAGGCAAGTGTTAAATGATGATCACCAGCCATTGACCAGCAGGGGAACTGTAAACAAGGGATTTAGAATTCAATAAGATACAGTCGTGCAAGCACCACACAATGGGGATTACTCAACTCTGACTCAGCAAGGCCCACCGGGACATGAATTGGGATCTCCTCTCTCCTCCCCCACCTGCACTGAAGGCAACAGGAACTCTGGAAAGACAAAGACTTTGAACTGGGGAGATTGGTCTCAGGCTGAGCAGGGAATTCATCCTGTGTATTAAGAACTATAACCTGCCTGTAATATCAGGTGGGGCAAGAAAAGCTGCTTGATTCAAAACTTACTGGGTTTGATAACGTTTAGGATTTGGAATGCGTGTTTATTTTTATTTCTTAGGTAACTATTTCTGACCTTTATGCCTACCACTTATCACTTAAAACCTATCTTTCTGTAGATAATAAACTTATTTTAATGTTTTATCTTAACGAGGGAGTTTGTCTGAAGAGCTTGGGGAATCTGCTCAGATTACAGGCTGAGGCATGTCCACCACCCGTTGAAGGAATGGCGAATTAATTAATGAGCTTGCAGTGGGGCGGGGGAGAGTTACTGGTTTTTCCCTGGGTATGGTTCGTGAATGGCATAGAGAGCATTCATGCAATGCAGCTGGGTGTGTCCCTGCATGTTGCTCACTAAGTGATCACAGCGCTTGGAGGGGTTTGCTGCTTGTCACTAGCAAAGCATTGTGAGAGACAGCCCAGGTTGGAGAGTTAAGGGGGCACAGCGATCCCACATTCCCAAGCTGCACCCTAGGGGTTCATCACACCTATTCCCCTCCCAGCTGCCATCCCAATTTTTCACACTTGCTATCTGGTCACCCTAGTTCAGTAGGTAGGACAAAATTATGGGTCAGGTTCAGTTCTGGTTCAAAGTGGTTCTGTAGTTTCAGTTAGTTCTGGTCCCTCTCGTAGTGGTGCTGGAACATTTTTAATAGTGGGGGTGCAAAAAGCCAGCCCCCTTACCCCTGTCTGCACCCTGCCCCCCAGAGCTGGGGCTGGGAGCAGGGCTGTCTCTCCAGGAGTGGGGAACTGGACAGGGATAAGGGGGCTGAGTCTGGGGCCAGCAGCCAAGACTCCGGGCACGGGGCTGGCAGCTGGGACCTCCGGATGTGGGGCCGGAACCCTGCATGGGGGGCCAGGAGCAGAGGCCAGGTGCGGGGCTGGGAGCCAGGACCCCGCATATGGGGCAGGGAGCAGAGCCCCACGTAAAACCTGGGGGTGCTGCAGCATCACCGTACCCATAGTTCCTGACCACAAACTACCCTGAACCTCAGAGACATCAGGACATGGAGCTGGACTTTGCAGATGGCCCTTCTCTCTATAATAGGCCAAACCAAACTGCAGTGACTCTGCGGTAGTGTATCCCATAGCAAGCATGGGATAAACACCTAGGCAGACAGATGGCAAGGAGTGCTGTCTACTAACAGCAAGCCGCAGTGCCTTTGTAGCCTAATTTTCCTATTAAAAAGATGAAATTAAAAATATACTCGTTATGTCAGATGGCTTCCAGACTCTCTTCTTGGGTCCCCAAGTAACTGGCAGGGCTGCAAGT
>NW_020672520.1:0-1562 GCF_002925995.2 Terrapene triunguis | reverse complement strand
GGGTCGGCTTATGAACGGGTATAGAGAGGGAGAGGTGGGACACAGAGCCCGCCCCCCCCGCCCCCAACAGAGGGGGAAAGGAGAGGCAGCAGAGCCAGAAGGGAAGAGGCGGGGCCAGAGTCTCTCCACTTCTGGCCACGCTGCTCTCCCCCCAGCCTCCAAAGCAGCTGCAGCTCCGGGGCTGGCAGGCTGCGACTGTGCCGCCCGGTCTGCCGGAGCAGCTCTGGCCGGAGCAGAGACATTCTCCCCTGGCCTGCCCCAGCTAAGGTGAGAACGGATGGGATGGGGAGAATGTGGGGGTTCCGGGCTAGGGGTGGGGTCATGTGGGGGGGTTGGTCACAGGGGTTACTCCCCTGACCCCCAGCTTCCTCCCCCAAAATTTCCCCACCAGTTGTTGTCCCGGCCTGTCAGGGTAAGCCGCTGGCGGGCCGGTACACTTTGTTTACTTAGGTTTACCTCCGTGCCTGTGGATGCTTGAGGTAAACAAACCATCTCGGCCCACCAGCGGCTTATCCTGATGACCCGGGAGACAAAGTTTGCAGACCCCTGAATTACAGGGTTGGCTTATGAATGGGTCATAAAAAATTTCCATTTTTACTTATCCATCTTGGGGGGGTTGGCTTATAAACGAACCGGTTTATGATCGAGTATATACGGAATGTTAAAAGAACACGAAGGTTTCAAAGCAAAGCATCAAAAATGTGGAAATGACAAAGTCAAGGTAGATTGTGCAACCTTAATGGGGCCCTCTTTTGCACGTGCATTAGCAATCAGTGTTTTCACATGATCATGTACTGTTTCTTAAATAACACAGTACAATATCAGAATCATACTATTTTATACTATCTTAGGTACACAAGTGTAGAACTTCCTATGAATTGTAAAAGTAATTGTTATTCCTTAAGTATAAAGAGAAAATATTTCATATGTTTAATATCTAGCTTTCATTTTTATATTCCACTCCATAACGGAATGTGTGTGATTTATTCTTTAGAAAGTTAGGATACAATCTAATATGGACTTATGTACATGCATAACTTAACTAACAGTAGCCCCAGAAACTTCCATGACACTTCTCATATTGTGTAAAGTTAAGTGCATATGTAATGTAGTGTCATCAGAATCATACCATTTTTATTCTAGCTTGGTTGAAAGATTACATATTAAGAGAGAACCCACCATTGCCATGACTGTTTACAGTTTCTGCTAGAACCTGCCAACCCTTGTCCTACTATCCATTCAGGGCTAGTGTCCCATTCTTATCTATTTGTATTATGGTAGCACTTATTAGGACCCAACTGAGATTGTACTAGGTGTCTTCTGAATGCATAACAAAAGACAGTTCCTGCCCTGAATAATTTGTAGTCTAAATAGATAAGATAGTCAAAAGAAGTATTATCTCAATTTTACAGATGGGAAACTAGATTTTTCAAAAGTGCCTAACTCTTATTAAAATCACTGAGGGTTAGTTATCTAGGCACCTACTAGGATTGGAAAAGTTCTTATCTTTATCGTTAGGTGCCTTAAATACCTTTTAAATGTCTGGCCCTAAGTGACTTGAC
>NW_020672519.1:0-2154 GCF_002925995.2 Terrapene triunguis | reverse complement strand
GACGCCAACTGTGCTTCCGGCAGCGCGACAGCCAGACTTCCTGTTCCACTTACCCACTGCCGGTGGGAGGGGCAAGGCGGATCTGGCTCCACCCACCTGGGCACAGAGGGTGGTTCCCCCCTCTGGGTCAGGGGGGGCCACACCACCTCACGACAGGGGGGTGCGACAGAGGGCTAGAAAATCAAGCTATGGGGTGGAGAAAGTGAGTAGAGAACTGCTATTTCCCCTGTCCCACAGCACCAGAACCCAGGGGTTGCCCAAAGAAACGAACAGGCGGCAGGTTTAATACATACAAGGGGCGGTACCCTTCTGCACATCGCACGATTAACCCGTGGAACTCATTGCCAGGGGATGTGGGGATGGGCAACAGCATAAGTGGGTTCAAAAGGGAATTACATAAGTTCCTGGAATAAGGCCATAAATGGCAATTAGCCAAGATGGGCAGGGACACAACGCCATGCTCTGGGTGTCCCTAAACGTCTGACTGCCAGAAGTCGGGAGGGGAAGACAGGGCTGGGTCTCCCCAATATCACCACGTTCTGGGCACTGCCCGTGAAGTTCTGGGTGTGCCCCTGTCGGACACAGGACACTGGACTAGCTGCACCATTCACCTGACCCGGTGTGGTCGCGCTTCTCGTCTTACCTGGCTTTTCACATCCCCACTCACAAGAATTAAATTTTTCCTCATTGAAATAAACAGAGACATAAATCCAAAGAGTTTGGTCTCAGGTTTGTTTTATTCAGTGCAAAACTATCAAGGGGATGTGAGTCCATCTGAGAGCCGAGAACCCCTGTGTGGGAGAGCAGCTAACGCAGGCTGCTGGGTGGATTTCAGTGCGGTGTGGCCATTGCCCCAGGTGGGGAATCAGGAGAGAAGCTTTAGCAGGAGAAGACCAGCGAGGGCTGGGAGGAGGCGCCCGGCTGGTCCCGGAGCCACGCCCACCGCGCCGGAGGCCTCTGTGCATTCGACCTCGGTTAGAGCTACACTGATATCTGTGAACATCTGCGAAGCCACTTGTGCCATGATGCAGATGGACTCGGAAGCGCAGCCCTTCATGACAGTCTGCTTTTTATGTCCACCTGTGGGGGGGAGGAGGCAATTTTTGTCAGGCTATTCAAGCTGGATTAAGACACAACACCCCCCACCCCCAGTGCCCCACCAGGATGCCCCGCAGCCTACATCTCCCCATCTGCTCTGCTCACCCCCAGCTGTCTGGGCCTACATGGACTCCTTTTCTCCCGTGCTCTGATGCAGGCTCGCGGTGTGTCCGTGAACAAATCACTCACAGCCCCGATCTAGAGACCACTGTCAGTACCCGGATTGGGTCAGGCCAGTTATAGCCCTCACCGGCTCATCTAGCAGCTACAGCTCAGTGCTGGTGGCAGTGGTGGGATCTCTAAGAAGGGTGGCTTTGTAGTGACTTAAGGCACCATTATGGGACTGCCACAGCCTCCCTGTGAGAATTTAGGCAAGTCATGGCACAATCTGTTCCTCAGTTTCACCATTTTTTAAATGGGGAGAACGATCCTTCTTTTGCCTGTTTAGATTGCAGGCTTTTGGGGGCAAGGACTGTATCTCACCAGGAGTCCTTTAGCCTCAGGCACAAGAGGGGACCCCAATCTCCATCTAAGGTCTGTGCAGCGCCTGGCACAACAGGGGCCGCCAAGACTAAGCCAGTCCCTATCACGAGTAGTTTAGAGACTAAACTCGACACAGGAAACGGACGGGAGGGGAACCAGACGCACAGGGAGGGGAAGACACTGGCCCAAGGTCACACCTAAGCCCAGTGCTGAGAATAGGACCCAGGTGTCCCCATCTGCAGCCGATACCCTTCACTTAGTGACCCCAAAGAGTGACTCACTGCGCACCTACAGGGGGTGGGCGAGAAACAACAAAGGAAAAATAACCCCAGAATGAATGAACAGAAGTTACCAATTGTTATGGTCCCGGTGGTATCAATACACTGGGTCTCGGATCCAGTACAATTTATGGTTTGCTCATTGCAATGATCACCGTTCATCGCGTAGCAGCCAGGGCAGCGCCGGCCGTTGGGTTTGGTGTCGGCCAGGGGCACTGGGAAGAAGCGGAGCAAACGCAGTCAGCTCGGGGGACGAGCCCCAGGCGGCGTCGGGGCAGGGAGAGCAGCTGGGG
Organism: Terrapene triunguis; assembly: GCF_002925995.2. NCBI lineage: Eukaryota > Metazoa > Chordata > Testudines > Emydidae > Terrapene > Terrapene triunguis. The sequence continues at coordinate 2 of NW_020672519.1, read as the reverse complement.
GC
>NW_020672518.1:0-2783 GCF_002925995.2 Terrapene triunguis | reverse complement strand
CACAGACCATGTTTGTGGATCGGATGCAGATACACATTTTGTATTTGTGCAGGGCTCTAGAGATTAGGGTGAAATGATGCAGTGATTAGAATCAGTTTCCCCATCTGTAAAATGGGGATCATGTTACTGGCCTCCTTTGTAAAGTGCTTTGAGATCTAGGGATAAAAAGCGCTATTTAAGAGTTGGGCATTATTATATTACAGTGCATCTTATCTCGCTTGCATAACCCAACACCTGGCTGGTAGATGCAGCAGGTCCTGTACTGGCACAACATTCTCCTGACAGGTTCTCTCTTTGGCATGAGCAGAGGCTCAGGAAGGAGATATTGCTGTGATTTGGCTCTTTCTTTTTTCTAGGGATGCAAGTGTCAGAGGTGCTAAATTTGACAAATTTGTATGCATCAGCCTCAGGTGAGTCTTGGTATTGGATTATATTTGGATTTATGGCTGTGTATAGCACTGATGCACTTCAGATTTTCCAACCCAATTGAGTTTGGTTTCGTGTTGAGAGTCACTGAGGCTTTTGGTCATGGGACACTGACATCCATGCCAATAAGAGATTGACTCAGGACCTCATGGTTGACTGTGATAAAAATTCTAATGCTATGACAGGTAGTTTCTGGCTAAGCACACAAAGGTGGCTGGCTTCTTTTGAGCTGGGACTGAAAATAGACAATGTGGTGATATTCCCCTTGTCACAGTTAGGTCATTACCTCCTTTGGGCTGAGATCAGGGCTTATCCTTTATTTGATCAGTTTGGAGGACTTAGTTTATTGATACATCCTTGGCGAAAGTTGGACCCACAAGGTTCCCGAATCCCTGGGTGAAAATTCTGTTCTGACAGTGAACCACTCAGCTGATTGGTCCTGTGAAACATCATACGGTAAAACTCAGAAGTAATGTCTAAGAAGTGTAAGTTGGATATTCAGATTTACTCCCTTAGACGTACCCATTTTAACAGTAGGTAAAAGTGTCTAATGTAGTGTAACTTACACACCAGGGAGTCAGAAGAAGGTGTAAGTTATTATATGACAGTGGCTTTTTGTACCTTCTGGCTCCTTGGCATCTAAATCACACTTAAGACACTGTTATACATCAGTAAGTAGCTCTAAGGACGTCTAAGAGGGTGTAAGGTGGTCCAATTTGTATATCCTTATTCATTGCCTCTGAATGTAACCCTTTGTCTGTCATTAATAATTCAGTAGCTCCTAGATGTTTCTTCTCTATACTCTGCCTTCATAAGTCATCTGATGTATCAAAGAAGCAATAGGGGCAGATTTTCAAAAGTGCTGAATTTATGTAGGAGCAGAAGTCTCCACTGAAAGACCTGTGCTCCTGAATCTCTTAAGCACTTTTGAAAACCTTCTCTTAAATGGCTTGTCCAGCTCTGTATTTGATTGCTGCACTACCTAATTTTGCTGGAGTACTAAATTCTCCCACTCTGCTGTGCAGCACACTGTGCAGGATGTGTTTCTGGGATCTGTAGTACTCCATAATACATTGCATGAGAGTGCAGGTGAATTCAAAACTTGGGTGGCATTATCAGGGCTCAGCGCTGAAGCCAGCATTACAGCAGACAGGGAGGAGAGCCTTATGCGGGTTGTCTGGAACATGGGTAGACCCCAAGGGCTACAAAGCCCAGGAGAGTTCTGCAATGGGCACCGCTCAAGCCAGTTACATAGGCTCCCCAATTTATCACACCTCTGAAGGCTGATGGCAGTTGGTCTCCTTTATTTCCTATAGGTCCACAGAAAACTGAAGCCCTCTTTCTGCTAATGTTTCTCTGAATTTATCAAGACGTGTGTGTCAGTTTCTGCATACATTGCTTGAGGCTGTAACCTTTAGCACTGGTTTGCATCAGAAAAGTGACCACCTATGTCCTTTTCAATCCTGCAGCATACAGGGCTTTGGCTGCACAGCTCCTGTTTACGTCAGTGAGAGCAGCGAGGTCAGATCCCTGTCACTGCTTTGGAAACTCCCCAGCTGCATTTACTCTAAAAAGCTAAGCTTAATTTTCTCAAGAGAATTGAAGGAAAGTTTCTGTGCCGGTTTTTTGCATCATTTATTTCTCTGGGACTTTTCAGAGGATTCCAGGCCTGCACTTTGGGTAAATATTTATTTCTTGTTCCTTGAAGCAGAGGACGAAAGCCCCCTCAGGCTCTCTGAACAGCCTCTCCCACTGGGCTGGGGATATGGTTTGAAAGTGAGGGTTTTTTTGTACTATGCAGGGCAATTAAACAGACATTAACAGCGGACATCGTGAGATTCCAGTGGCTAGCCTTGTGCCTGAAGGTGAGTGCTGCATGGAGCTGGTGTTCTGTCAGGATGTACAGATTGCTTATGCTGGGGGAAATTGTATGTGGGTGTTAATGCCACTCCACCAAAGGGCGTGTTAAGGGACAGATGGAAGCCCCCTCCAGAGTATCTAGTGTCACTCATACTGCTAATGTCTAAAGGATGGTTGGTGGAATGGGGCATCCATTCAATGGCCCAGAGTTTTTCAGAAAGAAGTTTATTCTTCAGAGAATCCTCCTTGGAGTTTTAGATCCCCTATGATCTCATTTATGCCAACTCTGCATTCTTCCTCTGGCCTAAGCTCCACATCACAGTCCCCATCCTTCTGCTCAATGGGTCTGGCTGGGGCTCCTTTCAGAGACAATCAGTGTAATTCCTTTAGCCATGGAAGGGGTCACTGAGAGCTGGCAGGACTAGAACTGGGCGGGAACCAGATTTTCTATTTTGCTGGGAATTCCGTGAGTTCAACATTTTTTCCATTCCGAAATG
>NW_020672517.1:0-14648 GCF_002925995.2 Terrapene triunguis | reverse complement strand
TCCTTGGGTCAGGTGTCAGCCAGGTTACCCGAGCTTCTTAACCCTTTACAGGTAAAAGGATTTGGAGTCTCTGTACACAGAGAGCTGTTACCCTTCCCTTTATAGTTATGACAATAATATAAATAAAAAAACTCAGTCTCCTCTCTATCTTGGTGTTTCTTCTCTCCAGTGACGCTGAGTTCCTGGCCCACCTTCAGCCATGAAGATCATTTACCTGCTCTTTGCTGTTGTCTTTCTGGTGCTCCAGGGTGTGCCAGGTAAGAAGTAAATGAAAACAAGGGATAATAAAGAGGGATATATGGGAGCCTATACTAAGATTTTCTAACCATTTCTATTAGAAACATGTTTCTGACTTTTTTCTTACGAGTTCTAGCATGTCTTCAGTTTGCAGACGATACATGACATTTGAGAGGAATTATTCTGAGGTCAGGGAGGTGTCTTTGCTGCCCCCAGTAAAACTCCCTGAGATTTGACTGAATTATGACCACTGGGGGAAAAAAATTCCATAATGTTTTCCTCAGATCTTTCTGAGGCTTGCTGCTTAAATCACTCCACGATCTACCCACACACCACGTACTCTTCCTCAAACAGGGAATCACAGAATTGAAGAACCGGATGGGATACAGACAAAATGAACTCATGCCAACTCCGTTCAATATGCTTTTGGTCTAGGAGAAGGTGCACAGGGCTGGGAGGTGGAAGGCTGTAACTTAAGATGTAATGTCTGCTGCTCACTAGGGTTAGTCGTTCTGTGCCTTTCGCAGTCCGTATTATAAAGTCAGGCCTCATGTCCCACTGAGAGGTTACAGAGCTGGGAACAGAACCCGGGTCTATAAAATGGCAGTTTCTCAGCTCAGTGTCTTAACCCCACTCACTCTCAGAACCTGTCACTACTATGTGTTTGACTGATTTCCTAATAATAATGTCATCAGGGTGGGACAGTGTTTGCACCAGTGTCAGTGGATCCATTTCAGTTGCCCAACAACCTCCAATTAAAAATGTTCTAACCTAAATATTCTACAAGCTTTGGTGTGCGGCATTTTCAAAACAACAGGACCTTCAAGTATAACCAAAGAGTGGCAATTGGTCATCAAGAAACTATTCCTGCGTGAGTATTCAGAAAAAAACCTGCCCAGTCTCACAGACAGGCAGGCGTTCATATCAGAAGGGACTTTTTCAAGCCCTTCTCTTTCAAACAGTTGTAGTCATGCAACCCAGGGCTGAGCCAGTTCAACCTTAATTAGCCAAATTGCATTGATGATACTGCCTGGCACATCATGGTCAGAGCCCGAGGGAATCACACCCACAGCTGCAGCCACTAAAAGAAGGTAGAGATGTGGGCAGCTACTTGCTTTCCATCACTTAAAGGCAGGGGGCAACAAAGGATGTCCGTGCTCAGAGCTACAGTTCTGAACTTTGCAGCCTGAAAGCCAGGGTCCCTGTTTAATTAACTCGCTTTGTTCCCTTCTTAAAGTCAGCCACGGAATGTGCACAGAGCTACGCCCATTTGAGGAATGGTACTAAAGCTATGATAAGTTTTTGCACTTGAAGATAATTGGTCTGTCTTAGCCAGGTGGAAGTGAATAGGAAAGATAGATAGAATAAATAAAAGCTAGAATAGATAAGTTCATGGAGGATAGGTCCATCAATGGCTATTAGCCAGGATGGGCAGAGATGGTGTCCCTAGCTTCTGTTTGCCAGAAGCTGGGAACAGATGACAGAGGATGGATCACTTGATTATTACCTAGTCTGTTCATTCCCTCTGGGGCACCTGGCATTGGCCACTGTCGGAAGACACGATAGCGGGCTAGATGGATCTTTGATCTGACCCAGTATGGCCGTTCTTATGGGCTTAAATGCCTGTCATCCTCCAATCACAGCCCTTATTAACCCTGCTCTGCAGACTGATGATGACTCTTTTTCTTTCTACAGAATTCTCCAAGGCTCAGAATCTCACCGTGAGATGTAAATTGCAAGGGGGTCATTGTTTCTTTGGGAGTTGTCCTTCTAACCGGAGACGCATTGGAAGATGCTCTCCAAATGGGTACTTTTGCTGTCAAAGGTAAGTTTAGCATTCCAAGGCAGACATTGCAGTGTGAACAGAAATACCTGTTTAATACTCTTGGAGCCTCCACACACATGGCCCAGCCCAGAGGCTAAGGAGGCTTCAAGCCACATCTGTGCTTCCCACATTCTAGGCCACGTGGGGACTGGAGTGGACCCAACATGTATGAGAACCACTCCTCTGGCTGCTCTTACTTACAACTGCCTTACCCAGGCTGCCTGTGAGATACTCCACAGCTTGGAGCAGATTCTCTGCAGTGCTCAGTGCTACAGGGATTGCCCCCAGAGACTTGAGAGCCTCCACCAACGTCTCCAGCACCACCCCAGCTCCAGTGTTTGCAACAGGAACTTATTATGGCAGCCGTGTGCTGCTCACACTTTGGGAGAATCCCCCCAAGTTCCTTTATGGTCCTTTTACAGCCTCCATATGCTTCCGAAGCTTCATATATGGGCAGGGCCTGGGCCCCAAACACCCCAATGTCCACCTGGCTTTTATATTTTGAAATAGGGAAATCAAGTAGGAAAAACAAAGTCTGGAGGAGTGAGTGCAGAGGCTCAATCTGCTCCGTATCAGTCTGCAGGGGAAGTGAATGCAACAATTAGAAATAAAACAATATCTGCAACAAATGGGAAACAAGGGATTTAGATAATCCAAATCTATCCAAATCAAGTCAATCTAAAATTAGAAGTGATGAAGTTTAGCTATATGAAAGGGGAAGCTAAGGACATCAGGGAAGAATGCATGGCTCACGGTGCTAAGGACAAGAAAGCATTTTTTAAAAATATCAGGAAAAAAAGAAATCCTAAAAATTCTACAGGCCCATTCATAGGTGGTGATAAAATTGTTAATTGTGAGGCAGAAAAGGCAGAAGTGTCCACTAAATATTTCTCTTCTGTATTTGGAAAGAAGCAGGTTGATGTACTGATATTACATGAGGATGGTGACTACTATCTATGCATTAGAAAATAAGGAGGATGTTAAAGAACATCCTCTAGGGTTAGACATTTTTAAATCAGCAGACATGAAAACTTCTATTACCATATCCTCAAAGAATTGCCTGAGGAGATCTCTCTTCCACTTATGATTTTTAATAAATTCTGGAATGTTGGGGAGATTCCAGAAGACTAGAAGAGAGTTAATGTTCTGCCAATAGGTAACAAGGGCAGGTAGGATGACCTGGGTAATGATAGGCCACTTAGCCTGACAGGGACTTACCACAGCACAAGGTTCTGATTAGAAACCTAGCACCATAGAACCTCATTAAAGCACACATATAATAGCATATACAACCTAAAATAGTTGTCAATGGGGAATCATCATCGTATGTGGGCATCTCCAATGACTTCATTCAAGTGTATAAGTACATTCACAGGGAGATAATACCAGGTTCTCAAGGACTCTTTAATTTAGCAGAGAAGGCAGAACAAAAACCAGTGGCTGAAAGCTGATGCCAGAGAATTTTAAGTTAGAAATAAGATTAACATTTTAACAGTGAGGGTGACTAACCATTGGAACAAACTGCCAAAGGAAATGATGTATTCTCCATCTCTTGGTGTTTTCAAATCAAGTCTGGATGCCTTTGTGGAAGATAATCCAGTTATACAAGTTACTGGGCTCAATACAGGGGTAACTCGGGGAAAGTCTATGGCAGGAGGTCAGACTAGATAATCAAATGGTCCCTTCTGGCCTTAAAACCTGTGAAATTCTGGGAACAAAAGGGCTGCTGTCTGCAGAGACTCAATATTTATAAGACTTTAAAACTAGAAAGCTACAGCTTGATGACAAAGAAAAGCCTGCCAAGCCAGTGTGAAAAATATTCGAGTGGAAACTAACAAACTCATTAAAATTGCAGACAGACTAGCACAGTGCAGCATTTCACTGGACTTTCTTACCGTGTATGTGGGTCCAGAGGCTGCAAATGCTAAAGCACATGAGGAGCTGCATTAAGAGTTGCTCATGAGTGTCAGCTTGTAGATTGGGGGTGATGTAGAACACAGAAGGGTGCTAGGCGCTATCTTGCTCAACAGATTGGGGATTAAAGCAGAAACCTCTCGAGCAAAGCACAAGTCTCTACAGCTTGAGCTACGGGGCCAGGCTCTCTAGCTGGGGATGTTACCAATTCTCCTTCTCTGTAGCTCAGGCACATAGGTACAGCTAACACACACTGACCAGTGGGTGACACCTGCATGTAATCAGAAGTGCTCACTCTTCAGTGTAATTAAATCAGCACCAATCCACCAAGGATTTAAAGCCATTTAAGAGCTGATGAATCCTTCAGTCCTTACAGCAGCTATGTACAGACATCCCCCCTTTTTGAAGCCTGAGGACAGTATTATAAAAATCTTGGTGACATCAATGTGAGCACTATTCAGTAGGTTTTTAATGTTTTAAATATCAAGGTTCCCATGGAATGTTAGCTTGGCCACATTCCATATCTCTGGAGGCCTTTCTATTCCTGCTCTGCCTGATTCACACAGTATCTGTCATAAACTATACACGATGCCCAGCATGGTCAAATTAATTTTGCAGCAGGGCAGGTCCCAGAGAAGCACTTTGGAGGGTGAGAGATTTTTCCCACCTACTAAAGATGGAGGACGAGGGCAGGAGATATGAGGCTGGGAGACCCTTAGGGTTGCAGACTGAGAGCCAGGGAACTTGGCCAGAGTGGTCATGCCAGCAGCTGCTTGTATGCAACTGCCACCCAAATGGTGTCACCCTTCAGAGAGAATTGGATTTTCCCTTCATTCTTTAAAAGTAAGTGATTTATCACCTATGTAATTATGTGTCATTTTAGCTTCAGCTGTGTTCAGGGTTTGTGTGGTATAACAACTGTACCTGGATGTGCGTCATAGTTTTCTGCATGGTAGTTTTTTATAGGCAGCCAGTGCACCTGTTTAGATACAAACGACTATTCACCTTAAAACTCTGTAATAGAATGTTGCAGTAGAGAAAATGAATTCCCTGCGCCGGAGTTAACCAACAACCTCTAACCTCTTCACCCACCACAGAGTGACTGGGCAATTCTTCCTTTTGATTTGAAATCAAACTTCATATTAGCCTTGTTCTATGGAAAAACATCCACAAATCTGAATCTCTTTTCTTTGTACAGGCGACTTATTGACTGATTGTCTAAGCAGGATCTCCGGGAATGTGGGAGACAGCCACTTGCTTCTAAAATCATCAGATCCTGCTTCAATGGAACCCTGAAGTGCTGTTTATTTGGGCTGTAAAGAACCTAGTGAGCTGAAGAAATTCCAGAAGGGAGCTTTGTATCACCATATAAGTTTTGTTCCTCTCCTTTTAATAAAAGCAAGTTGGTTTGAGGTAATCTTGCTGAAGTGTGTGCGTGTTGGTGGGAGGCAAGGGGGCTGTTTCTATCATTTGTCTCCTTGAGAAAGCCATTTAGTTATTTTTTTTAAATTAAAAACATCCTAAAAACATCCCTATAACATGTTAGTTCAACACCTGGGTGTTTGCAGACCATGGTCCATGCATCTCTGTAGGTTTCAATGGGCTCCTATGGGTTGCTCTCTATTTCTTCTAATTCTTATAAATCCTTTCACTTTGTGGTGTCAGAGGGGCTAGGTTCAGTCAAAGCTTGATTGTAGGGTGGAGCTCGCTGGCACCTAGACCTTCTCCCCACCTCTGTTCCAAAACCTTATCTTGTACATTGAGGAGAAAAGGGAAATCAGGCTAAACTGCATTCAGGTCTCATGCCTGATTCACTTCCCTGTTACACTAACTGCTGTAAATCAGGAGTGACACCACTGAAGACATCATAGTTACACTAGCATAAAACTGGTGTAATTCACATCAGAATCAAGCACAACATTGTCCATAAAAAGATTGTCCAAAAGGTAAAGGCTTCTGCTGTTTCAATTGGTTACATGATAGCCCACAATTCATTTCTGATCCCATCTTCAAGTTTCCCTGAAACTCACCTCTGCCATGGACCATAGATCAGAAATCTCAAGCAGATTTTTTAAGAACATAAGAATTTAACCCTTTAGATGTGCGGGAATTACATTTTGAAAATTGATCACAGCATTAATTTGTCTGAGACTGTTGCCATTCTGTGGTTGTCTACATTGTTCTGTCCCTAAAATCCAGTAGGCTGAGCTGTGAGACAGCACGTTCCCACTTGAAGGATGATGCTCAACTAGAGGGAGCATCTTTCTGATGCTGCTGTCGTGGGGTGGTTGAGAGTCAGGAGTGCCAGTGAAAGACACTTTGAAAAGGTTGCTAGATCATGGGTGATGAGCCCTTGACCTGTCCCCTCCCAAACCGTGCAGAGCTGATCAACTCTGGCGTCCGTGTATGGGTGTCTTTAGACTGGGGCTTGAGGTGTAATTTCCAGCTCAGGTAGATGCACCTGTACTAGTTCTGCTTCAGCTAGTGCACAAAAAGTAGAAATGTAGCTGTGGCAGCACTAGCGATGGAACTGGCTGGCCAGCTGGTGTGTGATCCCTTCTGAAACCCTACACACATACTCAGGGTGGCTCGACAAAGTTACATCTCTGCCTCCAGTGTAGTCATTCACTTACAGACACTGGCATTAGGAGGAGGTGGGGATCGGGTTGAGAGGATTTGAGCAGCTAGGAGTGATTGAAGCTGTTCTAAGGAGTGTTCGATAGCTCAGGAGGTGGGGTCTAACTCCAGAGGGTGCTCAGAGGCTGTGGGCATGTCAGGTTGAAATTGACTTCTTCTTCAGGTTACATCTTGCTGGCTTGAGGGCTTTAGAGCAACTCCATGAATTCTACCCCATGCCAAACTCAGTGGGTACATTATCTAGGAAGCTTTCTTGTGTGAGCTGATGTGTATCTTGCCAGACACACCTCTATCTCCTCCACCCACCACAACACACGTGTACAAGTTTCAGCGATGTGATCTTAAACCAACTTCCTTTATTAAAAGGAGAGTAACAAATCCCCTATGGATGATGCAAGGGACTCTTTTGCGAATTTCTCCAGCTCACTAATTTCTCTGCCACCCAAATAAACAATGCTTCTGACTTCCATTGAAGCAGGAGTCAGTGATTTTAGAAGTGAGTGTGTCTTCCAGATTCCCAGGCATCCTGCCAGGACAATTAGCCATGCCTTCATCTGTAGAAAGAAAAGAGACACTCAGAGATTTTGTGGACATCCATAAGAAGGGGATAATAAATCATTTGATAACAAATGCAAAACAGAACAGGAATTGCCCAATCCCTGGTTGCTGAGTGCAGATATTGCTGGTTAACTTCAGAGCAGGGAATTCAATTTCCCAACAGCATCCTTCAAAATTCCATTAAAAATTCAGTTGAAATTTGAAATTACATATGAAAATTATGACAAAAAGTACACTGTAGAAGAACCAGAGGAGTAGCCATGTTAGTCTGGATCTGTAAAAAGCAACAAAGAGTCCTGTGGCACCTTATAGACTAACAACTGTTAGTCTATAAGGTGCCACAGGACTCTGTTGCTGTAGAAGAACAACACCCCCATCCCCATACAGTTGTTCTATCAGACACACCTTTGTCCATAGGTGGAGATAAAATGAAAAATACACATTTAGGTCATGAATAAGTAACTGTGAGAGAAAGCCCGGAAACTCCAATTCTGTCTCAAGACCGACCCTATTTTTGAGACAGTTCTATGCTAGGAGCCCTGCCTGGTGATAGCACAGGGCATGCTCAGTGAATTGTCCAGGAGAGCAACCCTGCAGCTGGTAGCATGGTCACTCTACCCTAGGTCCCTGGCTCCCACGCTCCGGGACCAAGGTGCTCTCAGCTTTATAACACTTGCCACAAGCTGCTGCTCTGGTATTTCAGTGGGTGGAAAAATCTCTCACCCTCCCAACTGCTTCTCTGGGACCTGTCTCTGCTGTAGCATTAATTTGACCTTGCTGGGTGTCCTCTGTGGCCGTTGGAATATCCAGCAGGTAACAAGAGAATGACAATGTTCAGCCATTGGCCAGGAAAGAGATTGAGAATGACTCTGTAGCTTGGTGGTTCGGACACTCACCTGAGAGTAGAGCAGCTCAAGATCCAGTCCCTGCTCCAATGGCTAGTCAATTATTTATAAAAAGTAGGAAAACTTCAACAGAGCCCCATCCTAACATCATGCTATGGCTAGGGCACTTCCTGCAGTGCAGGAAGCCCAAGGTCAAATCCCTTCTCTACATCAGGCAGTGAGAGAATTGAACCTGGGCTTGCCACATCCCCAGTGAGACCCTGAGCTAAAGGCTGTGGAGGGCAAGAGCACTGTCTCCCTTCCTCATCAGGCCATTTTGTGACAGGCATCTAATTCCCCCTCAAAACAACAACAAAAGTTGGCCAAAGTATTTGTGTCAAATTCATGAATAGTTTCGGGTTGACCAAAAGTGACTTTTTTGGCGAACAAACTATTCGTCCAAAAATATTTTGCCCAGCTCTCCTTCTGTGCTGATCCAGTGAGGGTGTGAGCCTGTTAGAGTTGCCTCAAAGAACTGGGCTCCTTCCCTCAATCTGTAGAAGCTCCTGCATTTTACTTTGGAGGTCCCTGCTTCCAGTGGGTGAGGAAGACAGCTGTGGTCACACATTTTGTAAAACAGCACTCCAAACCCGCAAACTCTTACACAAGAGAGATGCAAACACCATTTTGCTTCTTTAGAGATAGAGAACAGAAATATTAACTGAATACTTCTGCCTTTTCTCCGTCATTATTATTATTTTACCTTCTCCATGGGCCTGTACCATTGTTGGAATCGCTTCCTGAAATACTTAAAAAACTCCTTGTTGTCCTTGGCCCTGCCAGCCATGGAGTTTTCCCCAATGGCCTTAGCTTCCTTTATCATATTTCTGCACTTCATTGCTTCTAATTTATATTGAGGGCTACTTACTTCCCCTGTTTCCCCTTTGTTTTCTTTTTTTTATTATTTTAATGTTGACTTAATTTCTCATGCAGATACATACACAGGAGACAAACACCTCACATACTATCCAGGACTTTACTTTTGTTCTTCCTGGTTGATTTCCCTATGCTAAAATGAAAAAAAAACAATGCAGACAATGGGTTGTTTCTGGCCCCAATCCCTGTCCAAATATGCTGCTCTGACAATATGGGAGATGTCAAAGGACCACAAGGGGTTTGAGGAGAATGCTCCCGAAACATGAGTAGCACACGGCTGCCATAATTGGTCTACACTGTTCTTTCAGCAGGCATTGGTGTTGGGATGGTGCTGAAGAGATTGCTGCAGGTGTAAGGGAGCAACCTCTGTAGCAATGAGCACTGCAGAGAATCTGGGCTACTCCAGGCTGTGAATTACCCCATAGGCAGGCAGTAAGGCAGTTGTAAGTAGGAGCAGCCACTGGGATGGGTCTAAGATCTGCTGGAGCTACTCCAGCCCCCAGGCAGTCCAGAATCCGGGCATCACAGAAGTACCGAAAAGCTTCCTTTGCTGTCTGTTCCTGGGTAGAGCCATATGTACCGAACCTCCAGGAGCACTGAACAATGGCTTGGATATAAGAAGGAGACGAAGGAGTATTTCTGTTCACACTGCAATGTCTGCCTTGGGGAACGCTGAGCTCATCTGAAACAACCAACATCCGCTACAAAGCATAGTGCAGATTTTATAAAATTGAGGGTGACATAGCAGAGTGTAACCGCAAGGTGTCTACGTTATGCTCTGTTGCCCTGAGTCCAGGAGCATCGTGTACAAATAGACTCTTCATTATCATTCAGCTGGGCAGGGTAAAGAAGAGCTGTGATTTTTTTCTTTAACTGGAGATAGCTGTGTTTTCACAAAACTATCCCCAAACCACAGAGGGGATCCCAAACCTTAAACTGATACATTTCTGTACATACCGTCCTGACCGCCGATAATGGCATTTCCAAAAGTGAAGCCGAGCATGCAGATGTGGCAGAGTCTTTCTGAGAAAAAATGGGGGGCCAATACAGTGAGCTGAGGGTTTGCCATTTTACAGATTGGGTCCTATTCCCACCTGGGTAAACTATCAGTGGGGAATGAGGCCTGGCTTTATCATTCGAGTTGTGGAGGCCAGGGAACAGAATAATTAACACTAGTCAGCAGAAGAAGATACATTTTAAGTCATGGTCTCCTGGCTCCCAGCCGAGTGTACCTTCCCCGGGACTTGGCCTGACTTCATTTTGTCTGTGTCCCATTTGGATGTTCTGTTCTGTGTGGCCTGTGATATGAAGAGCATGTGCAGTGCAGATAGAATGTCGGGTGGTTTAAGCAGCAAGCCGTAGCAAGATCCAGTGAGGAAAACACCAAGGGGAAATGGTGACGTGTCCAAATTCAATCTAATCTGAATGGATTTTCAGGAAGGTAGCAGAGTCACCTCCCTGACCTCAGGATATTCCCCTGCCAAATTTCATACATCTATTCCAAACAATGGAAGTGCTAGAGCTCAGAAGTAAAATAATCAGAAAAATGTTTATAATGGAAGGTGTTGGGCAGCCTTAGAATAGGTTCGGAGATGTTCTTCTGTATTGGCCCTTATTTTCAATTATATCTTATAGAAGCACCCTGTAACACCAAGAAGACAACAGCAAAGAGCAGGTAAAGGATCTTCATGGCTGGAGGTCAGCCTGGAACTCAGTGTCAGTGGAGAGAAGAGACACCAAGACAGACAGGAGACAGAATCCATGTATTTAAAGGAAACTGGAATTTGTGATATGCTGAACTCTAGAAATATTGTTTTAATCCAAATAACATTTATAATATATCTGTTCTGCAATCTCTTAATGATTATTATCTAGACAGCACAATAGATGTCCTAGGAGCATGTCACAGGGAAGGCAATGATGTGAAGGGAGATATATTTTTAAAACCGATGTTTTTCAAGTCATTTTAATTTACCGGTTACATACATGAGGTTTCTCATGGTCCTTTGGATCTCTGTTCCATTGCCAAAGTACAGTCTGGAGAATTATTTCAGGGTTATGAGTTTTATTAGCCACAATAGAACAAAGTAATTTGATGCATTTTTGGTTGACCACAAGTAATATTGATAATTATTGGAGTATGAGACAAAATAACTCTGCCCTCTGTATACCAACCTGATTATTCTCTATACTTCCTTTGATCGTTAGAAAGAAGGCTACATACATTATGAGATCTTTGGAACTGACCATCCAACAGATAATAGGCCAAGTGTCCTACAGGCCTTATAATATTTCAGTGAGATTCACTTTAGAAATTTTCACTTTTCCTCAGCTTCATAACATATAAATTGAGGGTATCACGTTCCTTATTGTAAAATAATGCCTTGTTATAACTTTGTTAATGATTAGTTATATATATATATATATATATATGATTTCTATTTAAAATACACAACAGTGTCCAGAATGCTTACAATATTTCTTATAATGAGGACAATGAAATTTCCTCAGACAGCAGGGCTCTGTTGCCGAACACTCAAGATAGATTATAATTTTCTATTTAGTTTCTAAAATTGTACATTATGTTGCCATAACAAGTAAGAGTTGATCTTCCTGTGTCTCTATTATGAAATTCTAGGCATAAAGCAAATAATGCAGAAGAAACTGATAAAAGATGAAGTTACTTCACAATTTAGGAAGAGTTTGCGGTTAGCTTAGCTAGCGACTGTTGCTATTGTTCAATCTAACTCCTCTGTGAACCACAGATGCTGCATCTGATATTTGAGATGTTCTAAGAACTTAGGCCAAAATGATTCCAAGGATTCTGGTCTATGCCTGGATGTATATGACATTATTATTAATAATAAATATTATATGTTGTGTGTCACCATTACAGCTGACAAACCCCTGTTTGGAGGCAAATTATAATCTAGAGTGAAATACTGGCCGCATGGAAGTCAATGATAGTTTTCTTATTCACTTCCATGGGCCCAGAATCACATCCTGAACATCTCTACCAATTAAACATCATCATCCTGGTAGAAAATGTATTTAAGTGAATGGAAAGAGTCCTTTTGACTGCAGTGAGCTTTGGATGAGACCCCATTGCGCAGAAATGCCAAGATAGAGAGGTAACAGAGAGGCCCTATATTTATAGCGCTGGGAAGTGTGATACATTGAGCTGAAGAAATCTTGTTTTGATCCATGTGATATTTAAAATATGTTTGCTTCAATCTGTTAGTAATAGTGATTATTATCTATACTGCAGCAGAGTATGTTAGAATGTGAGAGAAATGAAATTTACATGTGCCTGCTGCCTTGAGGAAGTTACAATATGAATATTTACACCTGGCAAACAGCCTGGTCCAAAACCCTTTGTAGTCAATTAAAATGGTCCCACTGGCATCAATAATTTTAGGAAAGGCCCCTAGTGCAGACTAAAATTCCAGCAAAAAGCTCTTGCTGGAAAGTGACTTGGAAGAAGGAGTTTTGTGTATCAGTTTTATACCATTTTTATCAAGGGGGAAGGGGTTGTTTGTTGTTTCTTTTTTGTTTTTTGTTTTTTTTCCTGTTTTTATGCATGTAAACAACAAGATTTCCTATCCTTTTAAAAACTGAAAAGAAAGTTCATGATGAAGCCAGAACAGAAACCAAAAAAGGGCTTTGATGCATGGGAAATGTAGTGGCATAATTCTACTAGTATAATTCTACTGCTATAGTGATACTGGTACTACACCCTGTGTGGATACTGTCATTCCCCAGCAAGAGGGCCTTTTCCTGGTCTAGTTATGTCCCTCTGGAAGGGGTATAAGGCAAACTAGAAAAAGGCACTCTTATTGCAGAATAAGTGTCCCTATAAGGATTTATATCAGTGTTACTATAGCAGTAGAATTATACCAGTATAGATATTCCAGTAAATTTCTCCATATAGACTAGCCCTTATATTCTTTAAGCAAGAACAAGAGCTCTAGGGACCCAGCCTGGCCTTAGGCCAGGTCTATTCATAAAATGTAGGTTGACCTAGGTACGTCACACACCAGAGCAACACAGTTAAGCCAACCTGAACCCCAGTGTAGACGTGGTAGGAATTCTTCTGTAGAACTAGCTACCGCCTCTCACAGAAGTGGAGTTACTACAGTGATGGAAGAATCTCTTCCATTGCTGAGTCAGTGGCCACACTACGGTGCTACAGCAGTGCAGCTCTTTTCATCTTCTCAGGGAAACTCTCTTAAAGGCTGATCCTCCATGTGTGTGCCTGAGTCCAGCTACCATACTGATCAAGGCTTTGTTGTTAGAGGTCCTAGGTGCAAAGTCTTCCTTTGCCTGAGATTGCCAGTCTGGGAAAAACAAGCCAGACCATCTAAGAGTATCCACTAGGATGGTAGTTCCATTGTTTGGCCTTCAGACCCATGCAGTCTTAATGGCTTGAAGTCACAGGCCTTGTGGCTGTGGGTAGTGTGCTGAGACTGTCTTCTCCCCCTGATATTGCCACCAGGAATCCTAGGCAGACATGTTGAAGTTCAGATCAATGTTCATTACCAGGCACCCCCATATTCATCTCCATGGAGTGCTCACTCGAGGTCCAGGTAGGATAAATGCAGGAGACCAGCTATATCTCTGCTAGGGGTCAAATTTACATCTAGTGAAAGAGATCTGCTAGTTTTTAAGGCCTACACTCTCCCATGTTTACGTTAAGCATCTCCTTACTTCACATTTTCCTATTGCTATTGATGGCACAACTCACAGAACAAGAATTACTCAGTGTGAGGGGAGGTGGCAGGGTCTGGGCCTGTCTCTGGTCATTGTGCCCCGTGTATTTCTTGTGCTGCCATTGTGGCTCTGGGAGCAACCCTAGCAAATCCCAGCCTGTCCAAGCAGAGTGGATGCCATGAGCCACCAAATTCATATCCTCCATGTCGCAGCTTATTATGGCATGAGCCTGCAGTGACACTACTGGGTGCAGCGAGCACTGATTGGACGTTAGGAATAGCCCATTAGAGCCCATTACTTCCTGCTGGCTCCTGTTCACCATGCAGAGAATAGACACAAGCAGAAGGAAATTCCTTCTAACCAGGGTTTGGAACCAACAAAATTTGAACCCCACCACTAAGCTTCTAACCTCAGGGAGGAGGGATAGCTCAGTGGTTTGAGCATTAGCCTACTAAACTCAGGGTTATGAGTTCAATCCTTGAGGGGACCCACTTAGGAACCTGGAAAAAACAAAACTGTCAGGGACAGTACGTGGTCCTGCTAGTGAAGGCAGGGGACTGGACTCAATGACCTTTCAAGATCCCTTCCAGTTCTATGAAATAGGCATATCTCCATATATTTTATTTATAACCTTCCTTCCCATAGTCAGATTTCCCCTCCCCCTTATCACGGCTTTTGCGAACAGGGGCTGCTAACAGGGAGTTTCGCAAGGGAGTTTGGAAGGGGAGTGGGAAGGGGCGAGAGTCCCTTGCCGGTTCTATCTGTTTTCCCTTTATTCCCCTTAAAACTGTAAACTTCTTGCTTAAACAACCCTTTCAGCGGACAGGGGGCTGCAGACGAGAGTTTGACAGAGGGAGGCTTGCGATGGTTAGGAAGACCCGCAACACCTGTGCCAGCACTGCTTCTGTCTCCTCCACCTGTGCCTGTAGCCAGAGCTACAGAGCGCCTGAGCATGGATGTTTCTACCCAGATCCTGGTGTGGTTTTGCAGAGACTGTAACTTGCAAT
>NW_020672516.1:0-5176 GCF_002925995.2 Terrapene triunguis | reverse complement strand
AATGTATCCAATAACGATACATTAAATGCAATTTTAAAATGACCGATAACACCAAAAAGGAACATGTCCAAAAATTATACTAGTGGGTGGGAGATAAGGCAAAAAAAAAAAAGGGGGGCAAGGAAACTTGTCAAAATTTGTATGATGAATGAAGGTATAAAGTTATTACTACTCAGGTTCTTTAGAGACCCCACAGCTTCTAAAAACTGAGGGGACGGGAATCCTTACCCAGCGAGGTCACATTCTCATAGTTCTCCTGCATGACATCCCTGTAGAGGGCTCTCTGAGTGGGGTGCAGCAGAGCCCACTCTTCCCTGGTGAAATACACAGCCACCTCCTCGAAAGTCACCGGCCCCTGAAAAAGCAAGAGTCCAACACGGAACAGCAGCACCAGGTAAATGGAAGCTCCAGGAGGCACATGTTAACAGAGTCCCACCCCACCTTGCCTAGAGCAGCCAGGAGGCATCAGAGGGTAGAAAGAGAGAACCTTTGTCTCTCCCAGCTGACAGACGGAGGCAGGGTCTTCACATTTATCACATACCTACTAGCCAGAGCTTGATATAGGAGATGGGGCTGTCTCTGGACCCTGCTGGTGGCTCCCTGCTAGGAATCCCAACACTCTTCAAATAAAATATATGGAAGAAACGGGAAGTCAATAGTAAAGAATATAAGTTAGAAGGTCAGAATTGTAGAAAATTGGTAAGGGAAGCTATCAGAAATCAATGATCAATCAATGAAAATAAGAAGGAAATTTTTAAAAGTATATTGAGTACAACATTAAACTTAACAATGGTAGTGGTAAATTACTAGATGGAAATGGCAGAATTATCAAAAATAATGCAGAAGAGGTAAAAGTGTTCAATAAATATTTCTCTCCTGGATTTGGAGAAAAACAGATGATGTAACTCTTATCATAAGATGTTGACACCGACAGTCTTTCCATTCCAACAGTAACTCACGAGGACGTTAAACACCATCTATTAAAGTTAGATGTGTGTAAATCAGTGGGTCCAGATAACAAGAGTTTTGAAAGACCTGGTGGAAGAGCGTGATGGACTGTTAATGTTGATTTTAATTAGGACTTGGAACACTGGGGAAATTCCATAAGACAGGAATAAAGCTAATGCTCTGCCAATATTTAAAAAGTGTAAAAGAGATGACCTCTCTCATTACAAGAGTGTTAGTCTAAAATTGATACTGGGCAAGAGAATGGAGCAGCCGATACTGGATTTCATTAATATAGAATTAAAGGGGGGCTAATATAATTAGTACCCATTAACAAAGGTTTAGACACAATAGATCCTATCAAACTAACTGGATATCCTTATTGGATGAGATCCAAGTTTGGTCGCAGCTAATAGTACTGATGTAATACACCTAGACTTCTGTAAGGCATATGACTTGGTTCAGCACAATATTTTGACTAGAAAACTAGAAAGATACAAAATACACACGGCATACATTAAATAGATTAAAAACTGTGATTGTAAATGGGGAACCATGGTCGAGTGGATTTCTTTCTAGTGGGTTCCCGCAAGGATTGGTTCTTGGCCCTGTGATATTTCACATTCTTATACATGACCTAGAAGAGAATATAAAATCATCACTGATAAAGTTTGCAGTTGCCACAAAGATTGGGGGTGGTGGTAACTAATAAAGTGTCAGTAGATTCGGGCTCCAGCACTGGGAGTCTGGGAAGTTTTCCCAGCCCTGGCTGGGGGGTTATTTCCTGTTCCACAAAGAGGGGAAGTTCCATTCCCAGCTCCTGTGCCTTGAAATTAAGACCTATCTCACACTACATCCCATATTCGCCATAGTGGTAGGATTATAATATGATTAGGACATAATTATGAGGTATTTTGTGCAAGATGCGTCATGTGCAGGGTCATTGGAAAAGTTATAATTTCCTGAATAGGATTATCCTATTTGTGTGCATGGATCATGTTTGTATCTGAAGTTATGGATACTGACTGTGTATCTGTATTTCAAATGTGCTTACTCTGGGTAACACCCACAACGAGCCTTTTAGGTACAACAATGAAGCCAGACAGTGCTGATGGCTCATCAACAAAGACAATGGACTGTGGAAGAGCTTCCCCTTCCTGTGAATGTTCCAGCCAGCCTATGAGTCATGGCTACAGCAGGGCATGCTAGGGCATGCGACCAGACCACATGACACTGAACTCCATTTTGGTACCTGTATTTTTCCACAAAGGGGACTGGGAACTGAGTTTGGAACAAAGGGTTCCCGCCATATGGAAAAGCTACATAAAGTGGGGTGTCACATCATCTCTTGGCCTCATTCCCCAGACAAGAGAACTCCTGGAAGCACCTGAGGAACAAAAACTGAACTGGGGGATGTGCTGGTGGACTGCTTCAATCATCAGTCAGGGTGAGAAACTGCTAATTCAAATTCTATGCAGCTAGTAAAGGGGCGGGAAAACATTTTGCCCTGAGCGTCGCATCGGGTTTTGGAAATTGTATGGAGGGCCGGTTAGGATTCAGGAGGCCTGGGGCAAAACAATTTCGAGGGCCCCTTCCATAAAAATAAGTTGCAATACTATAGAATACTATATTCTTGTGGGGGGTCCTGCAGGGCCCGGGGCAAAATGCCCCACTTGCCCCGCCCTCTGAGCGGCCCTGCTGACCTCCCTGACCCCTATCCACACCCCCACCTCCTGACCACCACCCCGAACTCCCCTGCCCTCTATCCAACCCCCCTGCTCCCTGCCCCCTTACCATTCCCGGAGCACCGGTGGCTGGCAGCACTACAGCCACACACCGCGCAGCACAGAGCACTGAGTCAGGCTGGGCTCTGCAGTGGCGCTGCCCCGGGAGCTCGCAGCCCCACCGCCCAGAGCATTGTGCCAGTGGCGGGGCAAGCCGTGGCTGCCGCGGAGGGGGAACAATAGGGGAGGGACCAGGGGCTAGCCTCCCGGGCCAGGAGCTCAGGGGCCGGGCAGGAGGGTCCTGCGGGCTGGATGTGGCCTGCGGGCCATAGTTTACCCACCTCTTATCTAGTATGCTAGGCTCAGTTTGAGTTTCTGGTTATTTGCCTAGTAATCTGCTTTGATCTATTTGCTATCACTTATCGCGGGGAAATTGGTTGTTGTTTTCTGTCTGTCCTTGAGTGGCTTAGGTAAAAGCACTCAGGTAGCTTAACTGAGTGTATGGCGCCACCTGCTGTCGTGTTGGGTGATAAAAAGGCCTGGAGAGGCTGGCTGAATCTCCAGCAAAGCAGTGTGAGAAGGGCCAGACCAGGTTCAGGGTTAGAGGGCACAGCGGTTCCCAGAAGCCCCCTAGACTGCACACCGGGGTGACAACCCATTACACCCTAGATTACACAAGTCTCAGCAAGTTTGTCATGTCCTGTCCCCTCCCTTTCTCCACCCTAGATAGTTCCTATCTCCCACCATCTCTAGCAGCACCCACCCTCCTATGCCTTTACTGCTCCTCTCTCTCCAAGCAGAACCCATCACCAGCTCCCTGCTAATCCCTTACCTGAGCCAGCTCCATTGCAGCCATTTCCTTCCCGCTGGGAGGAGGGGATGATCTGGAGCGAAACGTGGACGTTATTCTGTAGCCTGCCAGGGAGAGAAGGGCAATGTGAGAGAATTCAGATGGGGCTTTTGTCCATTCCACAAGCCGAGTCCCCCCAGATTTTTCCCTCCTAATGGACATTCTAGGTTCTGCCACACTGCGAAGCACAGAGTGAACTTATTCCAGTACAGGCCTAGCTCCCTCCCACCAGGGTGTAACCCTCTGACACATGGTGAAACCCTCCCAGTAGCAGAGTCTCTCTGTTACACTTATCAAGTTTGCGGAGGATACAAAGATGGGAGGAATTGCAAGTGCTTTGGAGAATAGGATTAAAATTCAAAATCATCTGGACAAACTGGAGAAATGGTCTGAAGTATACAGGATGTTTGATGAGTCTGGAGAAGAGAAGACTGAGAAGGGACATGATCACAGTTTTCAAGTACATAAAAGGTTGTTAGAAGGAGGAGGGAGAAAAATTGTTCTTCTTAACCTCTGAGGATAGCAGAAAAAGCAATGGGCTTAAATTGCAGAAAGGGAGGTTTAGGTCCGACATTAGGAAAAATTTCCTGTCAGGGCGGTTAAGCACTGGAATAAATTGCCTAGGGAGGTTGTGGAATCTCCATCATTGGGGATTTTTAAGAGCAGGCTGGACAAACACCTCTCAGGGATTATCTAGATAATACTTAGTCCTGCCTTGAGTGCAGGGGACAGGACTAGATGACCTCTCGAGGTCTCTTCCAGTTCTATGATTCTATGAACCAAAGGCCAGAGAAGAGCAGAATCAAAGGAGTCACTTTGGGGGATGCTCCCTGTCATTGTCCCCAAGGCAGCTGTCTCAGGTTTACTAAGTTGTTTGATGCTCCAGCCTTTATACAGTCTCTCCTGGGACTGCCTCCTTTCATGGGCTGGGCCTAGTTTTAGCTTTTGGCAAGCGTGACCCTGGGGGCTCTGAGACTGGGCCTTCTTGTCTCAGCACACCTTGTTTCTTTCTGTGGCTCCCCAGTGAGTCCAGATGAGTAGATACTCCTGATAGAACCTGTGAACATAAAAATGGCCCACTGCATCAGACCAATGGTTCATCTAGCTCAGTTGTCAATGCCAGGTGCTTCAGAGGGAATGAAGAGAACAGGTCATCATCAAGTGATCCATCCCCTGTCACCCATTCCCAGCTTCTGGCAAACTGAGGCCAGAGACACCATCCCTGCCCATCCTGCCTGTGACACTGGCAGATGAGGTGTTAGCTCTTGTAAAAGCCCCCATGTCTTAATTGAACATGGACAAACACATAGCAGGAATCAGTCTGACTCACCAGTGTTAGTAGTGTTAAAACAGGTATTAGAATGACAAGAATGTGTTTAGACTTTATTGAATGCTTTATTGAGTTACGGCCTGGGTTAATATCTGACTAGTTGCATTGTGAGCCTCGGTGGCTATTTAAATCACCAGACAGGGGAGAGACTTTACCTAGGGGAAGTGCTGATTGGCAACAGAACGCATTACACCCTGCCTGGCAGGAGAGGTCCATCAACACCAGATAGACTATTATGGGACATTAAAGAAGACACAAGACTGTTTTTGTGCTCTTGACCTCTCATTAGCTGAGTTTGCAGCTCAGAGCACATGGCAGAAAGAGGAT
>NW_020672515.1:0-1333 GCF_002925995.2 Terrapene triunguis | reverse complement strand
ACCATTGAAACCCCACAGAAAACAAGAAAACCCCCCACTTCGTCACAGTTAGCAAAAGAAAAAAGCACCAAATGCAGTGTAAAGACTATATTTAGTTGCAAGTCAACCTTTTTAATGGTTATCAACTAATGAGAAACAGCCTATCATTAGGAAAATAACTAAAAAGTACAGCTTTAAACATGATTAAAATCAATGGTTTAAGTCAATCCACCCTGATGTCTAGTTCTGGGATTCTGAGTTTTGGAGGCCAAACTGAGACCCTCATTGACTAGGGACAGCCAGGAACCCAGGAACAAAGTCTAGTCCTGTTAGCAGCCAAGCTCTAAATCCAAAGAACAATTGAAGGCAGTAGGAGACTGAGGGACACTGAGAATTTCCAACCGTTGATTCCACACCCAAAGATGTGACATTGGCTTTGGATGGGGGAGAAGCAGGAAATCACTAGAGATTCTGCCCCAAACAACAATCACCCATTGTCCTTTGGAGCTCAAAGGTGTCTAACGCTCATGACCTTCTCAAATCGCACTACTGCTAGGAGTTAGAGACGTGTCTCTATCCCGAAGAGAGGTGGTGGAAATAGAGGTAAGAAGCAAGAGGTGGTTACACAGCAAGGCCGTGGCAGAGACAGAAAGAGAAGCATAAGAAAAAGCATTGATCAAAAATGTTTTGCGTTTAAACCTGAGTTCTTAAACAAAGGAAATATTATCTGTGGTTAGTGAACCGAATTGATACCTTCTGGTCACCATGTCCTTTGAGATGTATGAACTGGTAGATCTCATCCCCTCACACCTCATTTTTATTCATAGATTGAAGGAAGAAAACCCTGGGGAGTTGCTGCTTGGTCAACTCCCCAGGGGTTTCTTAAATCCAGTGAATTTGTGATTGAACTGAAGTAGCTGAATAAACTGAAAAGAAGAAAATCTTCTTTCTGCACTTTCAAAGGAGGCTACTGCTGTCTAAAGCTGTTTTAACACTTTAAGTAATTCTGGTTCTAGGGGCTTCAGTGGTTTGACTGTCCTTAAAACTTGGCAGTAGACATGTACTACTTAATATTGGGTTTTTTTCCTCTCTCTTTAAATTGTTTTAAGAGATTATAATCAGGTTAGGATTTAACATAGGTTGTCAATTTCCAATTTAATTTTCAGCAGGTTTAGTTTAACAAACTGTGGTTAATTTAATTTAAAAAATCCAGTTCCTATTTTTTTTAAATCTAGTTCTCATCCATCTGCCTCGGGATTGAAAGGCTCCTAGCTCATCTCCCAGTCCAGGAAGGGCTGATCCGCCTCGATCTAAGGTCTGGGGCTGGGCTCCTCACTCTGTACTGGGCTGAACT
>NW_020672514.1:0-4056 GCF_002925995.2 Terrapene triunguis | reverse complement strand
AGTCTCCTTTCATAGGAAAGGTTTTCCATTCCTCGGATCATCCTAGTTGCCCTTCTCTGTACCCGTTCCAGTTTCAGTTCATCCCTTTTAAACATAGGAGACCAGAACTGCACACAGTACTCCAAGTGAGGTCTCACCAGCGCCTTGTATAACGGAAGCAGCACCTCCCTGTCCCTACTAGAAATACCTCGCCTTATGCATCCCAAGATCGCATTAGCTTTTTTCACAGCCACGTCGCATTGCCGACTCATAGTCATCCTGCGATCAACCAGGACTCCGAGGTCCTTCTCCTCCTCAGTCACTTCTAACCTATGCGTCCCTAGCTTATAACTGAAATTCTTATTAGTCATCCCTAAATGCATCACCTTACACTTCTCACTATTAAATCTCATCCTATTACTAATACTCCAATTTACAAGGTCATCCAAGTCTCCCTGCAGAATATCCCGATCCTTCTCCGAGTTGGCAATGCCTCCCAACTTTGTGTCATCCGCAAACTTTATCAGCCCACTCCTACATTCGGTTCCGAGGTCAGTAACGAATAGATTAAATAAAATCGGACCCAGAACCGAACCTTGAGGAACCCCACTGGTGACCTCCCTCCAATCTGACAGTTCACCTTTCAGTACTACCCGCTGCAGTCTCCCCTTTAACCAGTTCCTTATCCACCTCTGGATTTTCCTATCGATCCCCATCTTATCCAATTTAACCAATAATTCCTCATGCGGAACCGTATCAAACGCTTTACTAAAATCGAGGTATATTAGATCCACCGCATTTCCTTTATCTAGAAGGTCTGTTACTTTCTCAAAGAAGGAGATCAGGTTGGTTTGGCACGACCTGCCTTTCGTAAACCCATGTTGTAATTTGTCCCAATTGCCATTCACCTCAAGGTCCTTAACTACTTTCTCCTTCAAAATTTTTTCCAAGACCTTACATACTACAGAAGTTAAACTAACAGGCCTGTAGTTACCCGGGTCACTTTTTTTCCCCTTCTTGAAAATAGGAACCACATTAGCTATTCTCCAGTCCAACGGTACCACCCCCGAGTTTACAGATTCATTAAAAATTGTCGCCAAGGGGCTCGCAATTTCTCGCGCCAGTTCCTTCAATATTCTAGGATGAAGATCATCCGGTCCGCCCGATTTAGTCCCGTTTAGCTGGTCAAGTTTGGCCTCCACCTCTGATACTGTAATGTCTATCCCCCCTCCTCTATTCCCCTCTGTCCTACTCCCTCTATTCCTAAACCCTTCATTAGCCTTATTAAAGACTGAAGCAAAATATTCATTTAGATATTGTGCCATGCCTAGATTATTCTTAATTTCCACTCCATCCACATTCTTCAGCGGTCCCACTTCCTCTTTCTTTGTTTTCTTCCTATTTATATGGCTATAAAACCTCTTACTATTGGATTTAATTCCCCTCGCAAGGTCCAACTCTACACGGCTTTTGGCCTTTCTCACCGCATCCCTACATGCTCTAAACTCACTAAGGTAGGTTTCCTTGCTGATCCCTCCCTTCTTCCATTCTCTGTACGCTTTATGTTTTTTCTTAATCGCCCCTTTGAGACTCCCGCTCATCCAGCTAGGTCTAAATCTCCTGCCCACTAATTGTTTTCCCTTTCTCGGGATACAGGCCTCAGACATCTCATGCAACTTCTGCTTGAAATAATCCCAGGCTTCATCTGCCTTTAGATCCCTAAGTATGTTAGCCCAATCCACTTCCTTAAGTAGTTGCCTTAATTTATTAAAGTTGGCCTTTTTGAAATTGTACACCTTAGTTACAGTATCATTTCTGTTAAACCTTCCATTTAGTTTAAACCGAATTAGCTCATGGTCACTCGAGCCAAGGTTGTCCCCTACAACCATTTCTTCAACTAGGTCCTCACTACTCACCAGCACTAAATCTAAAATGGCATCCCCCCTCGTCGGTTCAGTTACTACTTGATGAAGGAATTCATCCGCTAGCACGTCTAAGAACATCTGAGCCCTATTATTATTACTAGCATTTGTTACCCAATCTATATCTGGGAAGTTAAAGTCCCCCATGATGACACAGTTCTTATCAGTTTTTACTTCCCTAAAAACATTAAGTAGTTCTCTGTCCGCCTCCAGGCTAGATCCCGGCGGTCTATAGCACACCCCAAGCACTATCTCGGGGGAGGCTCTAGTAGTTCTTTTATGCAGTGTAATTATTGCCCATACAGACTCCGTCTTATCCATTCCATCACTTATTATTTCTTTACATTTTAGCTCATTATTGACATATAACGCCACTCCCCCACCTTTACCTTTTTTCCGGTCATTCCTAAACAGCACATACCCTTCCATACCTGTACTCCAGTCATGACTACCGTTCCACCACGTTTCGGTTATTCCTACGATATCAGGTTTCATTTCTTGGACCAGGAGCTCCAATTCCTCCATTTTGTTACCTAGGCTTCTCGCATTGGTGTATAAACATCTTACCGTACGCTGTCTATCCTTTCTCCCATTAGTCATGCAATTTGGAACGGACCCCATGCTGTCCATTTGCCCCCTCTTTCTTATGTCCAATTCCCTACCCCTACCTATGTCTGTGCTTATCTCCTCCCTCTCCTTTTCAGTGTTGGACTCTGGCGTGGAGATTAACTGAACATCTCCCAACCGTCTCCCCCAAGTTCCTAGTTTAAAGCCCTTTTGATGAGATGAGCCAGCCTCCCTCCCAGAAGTCTATTTCCTTCCCTACTCAGGTGAAGTCCATCCCGCGAGAACAGCTGTCTGTCCCCGAAAGCCTCCCAGTGGCCATACATCCCAAAGCCCTCCTTATAGCACCACTCCCTTAGCCAGCTATTTATCCTCACAATTCTGTCAGCCCTTTGCTGTCCTTCTCTAGGAACAGGCAGAATCCCACTAAAGATAATCTGAGCCTCCACTTCCTTAAGAGTCTTCCCCAGCCTGGCATAATCTCCCTTAATTCTCTCTAGCGAGAACCTAGCCGTGTCGTTCGTTCCTACGTGAAGGATGATCAAAGGGTTCTTACCTGCTCCTTTTAGGATCCTTTTCAACCGCAGGTCCACATCCCTTATCTTAGCGCCCGGCAGACAGCACACCCTTCTGTTTTCAGGGTCCGCTCTGGTCACAGGCCTGTCCAACCTCCTCAGCAAGGAGTCTCCAATCACATAAACCTGCCTTTGCCTGGTGACAGTACTCTGTACAAATCTATCCCCTGTTCCCTGTTGTACCTCTTGTGTCTCTCTATTTTCCCTTATAGTCCCCCTAGTGCCATCCTCTATCCTACTGGGGCCCGGTATTGGTGCTGTCTCCATCACCTCCTGCCCTCTCTCTATCGGACTAGCCGCTCTTCTCTTCTTCCTCTGCCTCCCACCATCAGTTACCACCTGCTGCCTCTCTTCCTCGTTATCCAAACACTCAAACCTGTTCCTGAGTTCTATTCCCCCCTCACTGGCCCTCCTTTTCCTTGGCCTGCTCCTCACAGTCACATGCTTCCACAGATCTTGCTCTGCCCCTGACCTTCCCCCCTCACAGACCATAGCCTGTGCTTCCTCCTGCACCCCAGAGCATTCCCCTTCTGCCACACCCAGCTTCTGCTCCATTAGCTGCTCGAATCCCCTTCTGAACTCTACCATAGTATCTACCTGCATCTGGAGCCCTCTAATCTTTTCCTCTAGCAGGTCTATTAGGCGGCATTTCATGCAAACATACCTTTGTTCAGGCTCCCCAGGGAGGACCATGTACATACCACAGCTGCAACATGCAATCATCTGCATTGTGTCCCCTGCTGCTTGATTCATGGCTGCTGCGGTCTCTGCCTGCAGCTCCTGGGAACACAGAGCACACCCTCCTGCCTCCCCTTCCACCTCCCCCTGTAAACTCCCACTTAAACTCCCCTGTTAGCAGCCCTGTTTGCGGCTCCTGGTGCCGCTCCTCGCAGAGAATCCTCCAGCTTGCGACCCCTGCCCTATGCTGCGGAGGAAGGCAAAAAACCTCCAGGGCCTCTGCCAATCTACCCTGGAGGAAAATTCCTTCCCGACCCCAAATATGGCGATCAGTAGAA
>NW_020672513.1:0-1578 GCF_002925995.2 Terrapene triunguis | reverse complement strand
TAGCTAAGAGATATTGAGAGGTTAAAGCAGGTAAAATATATGTACAGGTGAGTCACAATCCATAATTCCAAATGGTAGCAGAGATGTAGTAATCTGCCAGTTTCCCAAAAGTCTCTCAGGGCTACCCAGAATAACCCTGTGGATCTCTGTCTTCTCGTTCAGTTAGAATCCAGACTGTCCCGAGATGAAGCATCTTTCCCTGAATCCATACTTATAGCTTCTTCTCACAGAAAACAAGCTGCCAGGGTCACTACCCACGTGGGCTCTTCCTTTGATGATGGAGAGTGAGGAATGCATTTAGAGTCTTTGACCTCCAATCCTCACTTGTTTTGAAATTAGCACTTTTCTGTTAAAATTCTTCATTTGCATTCCACAAGGCTTCTTTCTCGCTTGGTGGGTTATTTAGTTACAGGGGTGTACACAATGTAAATGTTTGCTATTATATTATAACGGGATATAGATAAATGAAAATAATGCCAGTAACATCCCATTAGTGTTCTTGAAGTTTAAACACTAAATACACTTAACAATCACTTTGATCTATACTAATACACAAGTAAATTGGCCTGGGGCTTTGGCATGAGCTGGTACCCGGTCTGCCGGAATCACAAGTACACCGGACCCTCGCTAGAACGCGCGTTATATAGCACGAATTCGCATATAACGCGGTCGCGGCCATGGATCCCAAATTTAATTACTTTAATTGCAATTCATTTGAACGCGGTCCCCGCGTTAACGCGGTACCGCGCATGGCTCCCAAATCCCACATTCTAGCGAGGGTCCGATGTACTTAATACAATTAAATATTGAGCACCACAAACACACAGGCATTCTTATGTCATTTTATGGAAAACCTGAGATTGCAGTGCACATGTGTGCTGCAGCCCAGGCCCCCAGCTGGTGCAAATTTGCATAGCGCCGATGAAATCAGTGGAGCTCTTCTTATTTACACCGGCTGAGGATCTGGCCCTACATGTCTAAGAGTATGTCTACACTGCCGTCCGAGGTGTGATTGGAGGGGTGGGGACGACTGGCTACTCTCTGTTCCTCCTGTCCATATGTGGGTGTTATCGCTGTATGCACCGGAGACATTGCTGCTCCTGTTAGTGAGAGAGGGTGACGTTTCCCCGTTTGATTCCTGGGGGCCTTGAGGCCTGCACTCAGGGTCACCTGACTGTTTCCCCAGCTAGAGACTCTCCATGTTCTGTAATCTGCTACACATCTTGTCCTCCTAGAGATCCCCCCCACAGTTCCTGCTCTAAGCTTGAGGGCTGCTGCCCAGAAAATGGTACCCTGTCACAGAGACAAGTGGGAGGACGCTCATTTCATTTCCTGCTGTCAGCTGTGCAAGCAAGGCAGCAGAACTAGCGCTTATAGCCTGCAGCCCTTGACCGATCCAATAGGGCTGCTTGAGAAGTTGAGCTAATCAAGGAAGCTGATACATTTAAATGAGCAGATGTGACACGTTGTGGGCGATAGGGGACAGTTGTGTCCCGTCTGTATCCCCACCACCACCACACACACACACACACACACACACACACACACACTCTCCCATACAGCACAGGTCAGTGTGAT
>NW_020672512.1:0-5866 GCF_002925995.2 Terrapene triunguis | reverse complement strand
CAGACACACTCCAGGCAATACTAGCTCTTCAAACCGAGCAGCTCCACACCCTCCCTCCCCTGCATCCACTGTTGCAAAACTCTTTCCCATACTCGCCCCATACACCACCCACACACTCTTATCAGCCTCCTGGCTCCGGTGTATACCCACGGCATTCCACTCTTCCCCCCTCATAGACCAGCATTGCGGACTCTCACTACCCATGGCACTCAACACTCATCCCTCTGCACTTTGGCCCTGCTGAAGTACAGTACCCACTGCATTCTACTTCAAAGGAGATGGTTGGATATGATCCATGGGCATACATAAATCTTTAGCCATCCTGGGACCCCTCCTCCTCCTGACACCTTCCCTTCTCCCATCCCCCTCACTGCTGATGGGTTGTTTTTTTTAGCTTGACTCTCTCCTCCAGTTGTTGTTTTTTAATAAAAGAATTGTGTTGGTTTGAAAACAATCTTTATTCTATTAATTGAAAGCAAAAAGCCCTGCAAAGCAACATACAATTATGTTAAACCATATATTGCATTGTCTACACCAATCACCTCCTAGCTTTAAAAGCACTGCACTCCCGAGCACAGCAACAAATATTAGTGGCTTTCAGCTTCAAATTGCTGCCACAAGGCATGCCTGATCCTTATGATCCCGTGCTGCACCCCTCTAATAGCCCTGAGCCTCTGCGGCCCAGCCCTGAGTGAAGCTTTCACCCTTCCCTTCACAAATATTATGCCGTGTACAGCACGCGGCTATAAGCATAGGAATATTGTCATTGACCAGGTCCAGCTTCCCAGCACCAGCGGGCTTTCAAACCGCCAAAAGCACACTCAACAGTCATTCTGCACTTGCTCAGGCAATTGTTGAACTGCCCCTTGCTGCTGTCAAGTTGTCCCGTGTATGGCTTCATAAGCCATGGCATTAAAGGGTAGGCAGCGATCACAATGTGTCCCAGGATCACAATGGGTATTTTGACTTCCCCTACGGTGATCTTCTAATCTGGGAAGAAAGTCCCTGCTTGCAGCTTCTTGAACAGCCCAGTGTTCTAAAAGATGCATGTACCAGCCTGCGTTAATGTCTGTGAAAGGCCCACGGTGATCCACAAGCCCCTGGAGAGCCATTGAGAAATGACCCTTGTGATTAATGTACTTGGTAGCTAGGTGATCTGGTGCCAGAATTGGAATATTTGTCCCATCTATCACCCCTCCACAAAGCCATCTACAATGTCACACACATTGCCCAGACTCATGGTCTTTCGGAGCAGGATGCGGTTAGTGGCCCTGCAGACTTCCATCAACACGAGTCCAATGGTAGACTTTCCCACTCCAAACTGGTTAGTGACCGATCGGTAGCAGTCTGGAGTAGCCAGCTTCCCCGGTGCAATCACCACATGCTTCTCCAATGACAGGGCAGCTCTCATTCTTGTGTCCTTGTGCCACAGAGCTGGGGCGGGCTCATCACACAGTCCCATTAATGTGGTTTTCCTCATCCAAAAGTTCTGCAGCCACTGCTTGTCATCCCAGACATACATCACGATGTGATTCCCACCACTCGATCGTTGTTTTCTGAGTTCAAAAGGGCGTTGAATTGTGGTCAGCACCTCCGTGAATGCCACAAGCAATCTTGTGTTGTAGCTACTACGTGTGGTGAGATCAATGTTGCATGCCTCTTGCCTTTGTAGATTAAGGAATAACTCCACTGCCACTTGTGACATTCCCCTCTGGTGTTATCCGGACAAGTGATCTGCTAGGTCACTCCAATCCTTGACTCTGGGAGCCAGTCTTACCCTGCTCTGCTGTGAGAACCCCCACTCCTGGGATGTTCACACACAAACTCTGACATGTAAACTGCTCCTTGGAGTGTGGAACCGAATGACACTAGCCAATATCTCCAGTCCCAGACACAACCCTAGGAACCTCTGGCTTGCAGTATCCAGTTATGCCCTCTGGATGCTGCAAGCTTATATGAGTTCATCAATCTAAAAAAGAAATTGATATGTACCAGGCTTGTTATCCCAAGGGGAGTCTCTGACATGCTTCAAAAAATGCACTGCTTCGGGTAGAATAAACAAACACATTTATGAATGAAAAAGATCGATTTTAAGTGATTATAAGTCAAAGCACAACAAGTCAGATCTGGTCGAATGAAATAAAACCAAAACGCATTCTAAGCTGATCTTAACACTTTCAATGCCCTTATAAACTTAGATGCTTCTCACCACAGGCTGGCTGGTTGCCCTTCAGCCAGGATCTCCCCTTTGATCAGTGATTCAGTCACTTGGTGTGGTGCCTGTAGATGTAGGTGCAAGAGAGAGGAAGAGCAGGGGAAATGTCTCTCCCTTTTATCATGGCCTTTCTTCCCTCTTGGCTTTGCCCCCCCCGCCCCGCTTCAGAGTAGGGGGAACATTACCTCATTGCAGTCCCAAACTGACCAAAGGAAGAGGGTGACTCACTCAAGAATCCAAGAGATCCTTTTTTGTTGCCTAGGCCAGTGTCCTTTGTTCTTGTGAGACTGGGCTGGGTTTGTCCCAATCATGCCCTGATGAGGTGTGAACTCCGGCTCTGCTCTTGGAGAGTTTTTGCCTGGGTTTGCTTTAAGCTATGAAGACACATTTTCAGCCTCATAACTATATACATGAAATTACAACCTATAACATTACTATAACAACAATGCTCAGTGCATCATGAGCCTTCTGAAAACACCCGACATGACAAACTTTGCATTGGATACCACACTATCACATTATAAGAATGAACATGAGGGTGTAGGTTGTTCCCCCGATGTACAGAGCATCACAAACGTGTTGGTCAGAGTGAGCAGCATTCTGGTCAACAGTTCAGCATCCATTCCTGCAACCCAAAGAGGCAGGGTGTGCAGTACAGAAACTATTGAAAGATGGCACTAAATGCAGACGGAAGCACAGGGATTGCTGGGATGTGAAGCAATGCATTATGGAGCATTAGGACAGGATCCAGGATGCCCCGCAACCTCTTTTGCCTTCCCAAAACTCTTAGAGGCAGAAGAGAAAGAGGTGCTCTGTGGGATAGCTGCCCAGAGTGCACCACTCCGAATACTACTGCAAGTGTCGCAAGTGTGAATATGCTATTGCGCAGGCAGATGACAGTGTGAACACACAACAGCTCTCTGAGCAGTGCTCTAACTCCCAGCGCTGTAACTCTGCCAGTGTAGACATGCCCTAACTTTTGAGATCACTAGGCTGATCTACAAAGTGTTAAAAGGTACACAGGAATTTGGAAGAACACCTGTGGATAACAGTACAATATTTGCAACACTTGGGAGTTGTATGGTCAAAACTGAAAGAGGGTCTTGGGCAAACTGCCTCCGCATTAGTCACTGACTAACACTTCAGCAGTAAACTAAGGGGGGAAGTGTGACATTCTGTGCCCCAAAGCAACACCCTGGCAGCCGCATATGTATCATGGTGATATGATTATGATGTGTTGTATACCAACTATGTTATGTAAGAGATCAATGGAAAAGTTATGATTTCCTGAATGTGATCACCCTATTTGTATGCATGTATCATTTTGTACCTAAAGTTATGTATATTGACTATGTACCAGTATTTCAAACGTGTTTCCTCCTGGGTAATACCCACAAGGTAGTTTTCATCCAGTCTAGCCAGCATATTATGGATGAACCATTCAAGGTAATGCCCACTAAGGCCGTGGCTACACTCAAAACTTCAAAGCGCTGCCGCGGGAGTGCTCCTGCGGCAGCGCTTTGAAGTGTGAGTGTGGTCGCGCGCCAGCGCTGGGAGAGAGCTCTTGCAGCGCTGCAGGTACTCCACCTCCATGAGGGGATTAGCTTACAGCGCTGGGAACGCGGCTCGCAGCACTGGGGCACTGTTTCACTGGTGCTTTACAGCGCTGTAACTTGCTGTGCTCAGGGGTATGTTTTTTCACACCCCTGAGCGAGAAAGTTGCAGCGCTGTAAAGCACCAGTGTAGCCAAGCCCTAAGAAACATGATAGGCCTTAGAAGAAGCGTATCCACACCTGGTAGAGTTTCCTGTGAACATTGTAGCCAGGATATGGGTAATGTCCCATGCTATGACTCGTCAAATGGGACCAACTGGTGTGACACTGGACTCCATCTTCTGCCTGTATTTTTCCATGAACTGTGCTGGGGACTTTTGCTTGGGAAAATGAATTTCCCTCCACATGAAGAAGCTATAAAATGGGGAAGCGACATCATCACTTGGCCTCATTACCCCCACAACTCAATACTTGGAAACACCTTAGGAAGAAGGACTGAACTGGGGATGTGGTCCCAGGCTGAAGGGAATTCTAGCTTGCCTATGGAAGATTGGTGGACGATTTTTACCATCAGGGTGAGACACTGCTTGATTCAAATCCTGTCTACTGTATAGAACATAGAATGCAATTTTCTTTATTTCTTAGGTAACCAACTTTGATCTGTTTGCTATTACTTAAAAACTATCTTTCTGTAGTTAATAAATCTGTTTTATTCTTTTTTTAACCTAAAACATTGTGTTGTTTGAAATGTAAAAGGGAAATCTGCTCAGGAACAGGGGCTGGTGCATTGTCCTCTCCACACTGATGGATGGGCAGACTGGGTAATACACTTGCACTCATCAGGCTTTTGACCAGGGCAAGATAATACAGCTCTGGGATCCTAGGCTGGGGAGATGTGATGAACTGGCAAGTGAAAGCATTCATGTAACTGCAACTGGGTGTGTCCCTGTCTGTGTATGGCTGTGTAAGTGGATGACTTGGAGAGGATTGCAGCTTGTCACAGCCACACAGTGTGAGAGTTAGCCCAGATTGGTATGCCAGAGGGCTTAGAGGTACCCCATCTCTATGTTGCATCCCAGGGAAGTGTGTCACACCCACTCAATGAACAGGCCCTGCTAGACCTGAGTCCATTTCCCTCTTGCTATGCGCTCAGCTACTAATGGAGAGACTGTGGTCACAGCATGGAATATAGACCCTCGGTTCTGTCTGTCATTCTCTGTGTGACCTTAGCCAAATCACCTCTCCCTGTGTCTCAGTTTACCTATCAGTATAATGGGGATATATTCATAGTGACTTTCCTTTGCTAGGTGTTTTGAAGATCTTTCAAGGAAAGATGCTACATAGTATGATGATAGTTACTGATGATAATTACTGATCTCTGATCTCTTAGCAACAGCCTTGTGTGTCTGCAGATAGTGTTCCTTTCTCCCCTCATGCATCTTTCTCCAGATGGGACTGTCTACTATCTACCCAGCCATCCTGGGCATTTACAGGGTATTAGATCTTATGGAGAGCTAGACATTTTCCCTGTTTTTTCTTACTAATCAACTATAATTTCTAAATATACACAAGTGCACAGAGCAGCCAATTCCTCTCTGACTCAGCACAGAGACCAAGAGTGCTCATCTCCCTTCGGGAAAGTTACTTAATTACCGTTTACTCCTAAACATGGATAAAGAACACAGAAGTACAGACAGGCTTGTCTTCAGGCTGTTTACATTCAGATGCTGCTTCTCCAGTAGACGCTGAATGAAATGTTTATTCACTAGAGAGTGAGCAAACCCCACTGGGATTGCACAGAGCTATATTATAAATGGTGCATACCCCTGTTTCGGCTCTTGGCATGGGATGCTGCTGAAAATGCTCAGGTGAGAGAGGTGTGGGACACGGCTACCTGAAGGGGATTCCGAGGGAAGACACTTCCATCCCAGGACTCACAGGTACTCATCTCTTGCTTAGGAGCTCATGTGTTCGACAAACTCAGTGCAACATGGTCATGATGGGATAGAGAATAGGTCTCTTTTCCTTTCCACTCTGCACAGCCATTAAAACCCCCAGGGCTCTTGCAACAGGTGATGAGCTTGCTTCCATATCACGT
>NW_020672511.1:0-1330 GCF_002925995.2 Terrapene triunguis | reverse complement strand
AATTTTCCAAATAATTAGTCCTCCGCCCAGTAAGTCTAGTCAAAACATTTTCAAAAAAGACTGTGCGCTTCTGCATCAAAGGGGAAATGAAAATTTATCTCTGCATGCAGCAAATCTGTCGTCTTGTTATCTGCCCTTAGTGTTTTGCTGCATTCCATAAGCCGTTAATTTCAAAGCTGGAACTACAGAAAACTGCAAACAGTCAATCTTTAGCACAGGGAGATATAAAAACTTCCTGCTGCTGACCCATTGTCCACGAGTGTTGATCAGCATGGCAGGCGAGTGCAACAATGTTCCAGCTGTCAAAGCATCTGAATAGGGCAGGTGTGCTGAAGATGTTATCCGGACCTATAGTTAAGATGGTTTCTTTGTACCACTCTAGAGGTCGCTGCCCCATTGTAACTGCTATCTCTGGTTAAAGACACTCACTATACTGGAGACAGACCCAGCATCCAAAGCACAGGTATGAATTTTGGAGGCTTTAGGGCACTTATTTGCAAACCCTGTGGCCTAGAAACACCATAGTTTTAAAAGGGGGGCCTTAAATTAGGAACAAGGAAAGAAAACTGCTGGAGAAACTGAGTTCTCTAGTTAAATAGACAAAGTGCTGGTAGAGGACACTTAAGAATATATAGCATAACTCCTGGGTTTTGAAGGACCAATAAAACTAGTTGTGCACTGCAAATGACTTCCTCTGCACCAGTTTTTAACTATAGCAGGCACTTGGCAATAGTAATATGTACCAGCAGTCCTAGGGGAAAAGTCACTGAGCTGCCCACAGTCCCACTTTAACCCAGAATCAGGGCACTTGGATCCAGTCAGTCCTACCGCAAATGGAGGTGGGGATGAAGCCACCTTGATTCAGCACCTCAGCCAGTGCAGTTCCTAGCTGGATTTTAAAGCTATCCTTCCTGCCATAGCACGTGTAATGGGGGTTCACTTTGCTAGCCCTGAGCTTGTGCTGATGGATCTAGCCTGCCCCTTCTCCCTTTCCCTCAAAAAGAAAACATACATAGATGGAGCTTGAGTGATGCTATACCCAAATTTAGCCCTGGAATTCACATGTAGTGTTGCAATCCCCTGTGTTATCTAGTTTGGAAACACAAACTATTGTGTTTGCTCTATTATCTAGAACCACTGCTCCATCATGTCCTGAATCCTTCTTCCACTAGTTGCTAGTAGCTGACACTACACAAGCATCTAAACCCTCCAACTGGGCTTGATCATAGATGTCAGTGAAAAGATCCCCACTGACTTCAAAGGACTTTGGAACAGGCCCATAATGCACTGCTGTTCCTAGGCAGATTTCTCTAATTGCCACCAGGCTCAG
>NW_020672510.1:0-1734 GCF_002925995.2 Terrapene triunguis | reverse complement strand
CCATCTATAACAATTGAGTGATGTAGCGATCATGACTATCAGTCTCAGAGGTAATCACATGTATTTTACGGAGACTGCTCATGTGAGGATTTAGCTGTGGGTTGAAGGGGCTCCCAGTTAGGTATGTTTTTATAAAGATGGTAACCAGGGAAGCCCATTGACTCAATTCTTCTTCTTCCTCTTTCATCAGACCATACCAGTAACGAAACCTTCCAAAACCAACTGGCCTGTTTGGCCTGAAATCGCAAACTCAGCAAAGTGGTATCAAAATACTGCCATCTACTGGCGAATGGCAGAGTTATCTACAGAATTTAGTCCATGAATGGCGTGCCCAAGCAGATGTCCTAGTGCTCCCCAGGGCGTGTGAGGCTACATGGCCTGATGCTGCTTTGCCTTCTCACAAGTGTTTCTTTTAGCCCCCCAGTCACATGTTTCAAGCTGTAATTGATGTTGTGGGGTCACTTTCTCATCATACACCAGAAGACGCCTGTAGTGTATAGATAGCA
This sequence comes from Terrapene triunguis, assembly GCF_002925995.2. Taxonomy (NCBI): domain Eukaryota; kingdom Metazoa; phylum Chordata; order Testudines; family Emydidae; genus Terrapene; species Terrapene triunguis. Next base: position 1,228 of record NW_020672510.1, on the reverse strand, counting down.
CCCGGGGCCCTTGTTAAGGAAGAATGGCTATATTATTGAGGTACTGGACTGGTGTTTGAGATCTGGGTTGAGCGCCCGGCTGTGCCTTAGTCTCCCTGTGTGACTTGCAACAAGTTATTTATTCTCTCTCTCTTTCAGATCCCCATCATCTTATATGGGAACAAAGGCCACTTGATGAATAGTTTGGTGCTTTAAGAGTGAATAACATCATACCGTCCTCCCCACTATATGGTCCCTTCTGGACTTAAAAATCTACGAATCTAAATAAAATAAAAAGTAGAGGGAAGGCTGATATTACATATCTGCATCTCATTAGTAATGTTGTATAATGGCATTCTCTTGGGATTTGGTTTAGTGTTCATGTATCAAATTATTTGTGTTTGTGTGTATGTTGTGATGATGACGATGATATGTATGTACATAAGTAAAACTAAGGAAATTCTCAGACAAAAAACTACATTCAAATAGAGCTAAGGTTGTCAGTAGTTATCCATAACTTAAGACATGACGAGGATGTTGCACTTAACCTAGACCCAAGCATTGTAAAACCAAGGACATTCAGACTTAAGGTTTACACTTTAAAGTGTTTGATTTTTTTTTTTAAGTAAGAAAAGTGCTGTTAAGGCACCCAAATAATCTTAACTCTGTGGTGTAGAGGGAAATATGTGGAAAAACTCCATTTTGTCTTTAATAATCTTTCTAATCAGATCTGGGATTCTCAAACACTACAATGCTTTAATCATAACGATATATTAATTGCACTGAATCATTACAGGACATTGATACGGTATTTTGGTGCCCTCACTTTGTATTTCCATACTGTGACATGTTCATTGTCTTTCAAGTCTATCTTGGATTTTCCTAAATGTATAGTACTTTGTTTGTGTGCTATAAGTACAACTCCTCTGTAATGTATTTTAGATTTGTAATCTAAATTACAAATATGTACTTGCAACCAGAACTCCATCTTAATATTGTTTGTATCTGAGAATATTCCCCTCTATGATATAAATGTCTCTTTGTATATTTTTTCACAACCTTAACAAAGTTATTTTGGAATTGTGTGGGGTTTGTTTGTTTATTTTTTTGAATGCTAATTTTGGGCCAAAACTTCTAGAATCCTCAATTATGTAGAGTCAGGATAAAATTAAATCAATAAAAATATTAAAAAACTCCCTCCACACTATAGACACATGCCCTGTTTTGTACATGTTGGGCTCTGAGGGCC
>NW_020672509.1:0-4166 GCF_002925995.2 Terrapene triunguis | reverse complement strand
AACATCACTGACTGCATCCCAAGAGCTCCCCATCCTTGGGTCTGTCTCACTACAACTAGTATTAGGTTAGAAGCCGTACCAGTGTATAACAGAAATGGTTTATCAAAGTCATGTTCAACAACATGATTGAATCTTTCTACAAACTCAAGGTAAAACTTAGTTAGAACAATAGTGGATTGGATCTGCTCTTGCAGCATGGTTCCTGTATGTCTCATGTGATCTTGCCAAGAGCTAAAGAACATAACTACTTGATCCATACAAGCTCTGGCAAATGTTTGACTCAATATTAATTGGGTTCCAATGTAGATATGAATGTTGTCCATAGTACAGGAATCTTGGCATTTAGCCGTGAAAGCAATATGGTAGTGTGCCTCAGTTTCCCTTTTCATACAGCACATTAGGTCTAGAATGTCTTTTTCCCTGTGAAAAGTTCCAATACTGTTTACAGGCATTAACTGTGAAACACCAGTATAACAAGGCCTTTTAACATAACGTGTGTTCTCATGTAGTCCTTTTAACATGTTCAAGGGATTTTCCAAAAGATTAGGCACATTGTACATTTTTACAGTTTGTGGTAATAGCAACACATTTGTTACAAAAATTATCATTAGCAATAACAACAAATTCATTGCAAGTGTCCATTTACAATCATGTTTGTCATGCCACACCTTTGGCTCAATACCATTGGAGTTTGGGCATTTTAGGGTTAACCTGTGGCTTCCCCTTGCAAAATTCAATTTTCTCTTTCCTCCTTGTCCTGCAGGATCAAACTCTGATTTCTCTTGCTTAACAGAATTAACTGGCTGATGGGGTGGGCTCTCTGTGCTAACAGCTATTAGCAAGTCCTTCCTCTCCCAGCCAGGCAAGTAATTTGCATTACCACAGACAGGAGCCAGTCCACCAGTTTTCATATCCTTAACTGCTATCATTTCCAAGGCTGGACTTTGTCTTAAAGAGATACCACACAAATCCAAAGAGTCTGAGGGTGAGAGTTTGCTTGCTCTCCCCTGCATCCTCAAGCATTCGGCCATAAAACTGTTCTGCTTTGAAACACCAGTAACCAAATCTGTCCTCAGACCCTGAAGCACAGACTGCTCACTTAACGAATTAGCATGGAGACAGTCCTGTCCCAACACCATTGTCTTCCCAACAAGCTGGCCACACACAGCCACTTGGTCATAGGGCTGCTCAACTTTCTTAACAGCTCTTACTCCATCTGAGACCTTCTCAAAGCCACCCACCCTGGATCTTTCGAAAGGAAAGTCAGTGGATCCATTCACAAAAGAAAATTTCTGGCTGTTAGGAACTGAAACTTCCTTGATTAAATCACTCTCACACCCTTCAGTTGCAGGGAACTGCTTGCACAGATTACCACAAGGATTCCTTTCCCCAGGAGCTTTTCTAAGCAGCAATTCACCCTTCACAGAAATTTTGCCCTTACCCTCTTCACCTAGGGCTTGCTCTAAAGGAACACTTTCCTGAGAAACAACAGACTTTTTCTGGGTTTTACTTACATCCAGGATCACCTTTGGCCCATCAGGCAGATTTCTACACAATCCCCGTTCAGGCAAACCCATAGACTTCCTAGATAAAAGGTTAGAAACATTTCCCTTCCCTTTGCCACACACAAGTTCAGGAATCCTTTCCTTCTTGCTACAAGTTTCCACACCATCAGTAGGTAACACAACCAAATCACCTTCATGCTTTTCTTGTGCCCTGGCTAGGGTATTACCCTGATTAGACAGAGTTGCTACACCCTTTTCCAACCACACATTAGCAACAGGCAAAATACAAGTACCAGAATTGTCTGGTCTCTGGGATTCTGCTAAGACACTAACTGGATGCAACCTAGTTACAGTGCCATTCTCCCCAGCAGACACAGACTTAGGACCATTCCCTTCCTGGGCTTTAGTTGAATCCAGAACCAACTCTGAGACAACTGCGCTATTCTCAACCCTCACAGGCTGAAAGGCACCTTCTGTCTGCCCCACAGACAAAGAGCTGGAGACACCTTTTTTACCAGACACACAGCTAGGGATTTCATTTCCCTTGTCCCAGCACACAGGGCTGTTCACAGACAACTGCTTGGAGACTGAGGTAGCTTCCTCCATAGGCAAGTCAATACCCCTAACAGATACAGGCACATTTTCTTCACTATCAGTATTCTCCACACAGGAAACAGGTAAGGTATAGGGACATCCATTTTCCACTATCCCTGCCTTCCCAAACTGCTGACTAGACAAAGCCATCAGCTCACAAGGCTGCCTTGGCTCCTCCAAACTTTTCCTGCCTTCCTCTCCTTTGTCCCAGCACACAGGGCTGATTACAGACAAAGACTGGGAGAGTGGGGCAGCTTCCTTACCAGGCACCTTGCCACTCCCAACAAATAAACTGCTCTTCTTACTACACTGAGCCACTGCCAGCAAATCACAGTTACCCTTTTTCAGGTTCACCTTTACAAGCTGTACTAGCCACCAATGCATCACCCATCAAAAATCCACCCTTTCCTTCCTCAGTTAGGGCTTCCACCTGACCATCCATTTTAATCTGCTCCAGAGAAACATTTTCCTGCCCAATAAGATTTTGCTGCTCTTGATTTAACTCCAGATTCACTTCTGAGACACTAGACCGACATTCAGAAACTTCATTTACAGACAAATAGCTCTTCTCAGACAAACCTTTGGAGCAACCCTCCCCAGGCAAATCATTGCCCACAATAGACACAGGTTTAAGATCATTCCTGTCCTGTGACTGACTACCTGGACTGAACAAAGCTTTAACATTTTCCCCAATCAAAAGATCCTTAGGCAATAGCTTCCTTACACCAGCTATAACTTCATGCTTAGTCCCATTCCATTCAAGGTGGATTCTGGCTAAAGGCACACGTACAGTAAACTCATAGAGGACTATAACATTCACACTCTGATTTGGTAAATAATCTTCCTCTTTGACCAGATCTGCTTTAACAAGAGTGATGTTAGAAGCCATAATTTGCCCTAAACAACTTTTACCATTGACTTTTACATTCTCTGTGAATTTTTCAATACCACTCCCATATAGAGCATTGGCACAAGTTGTGGAGCCACCCTCTACTGAACACACAGTAACAGCATTTACATAAAAGGTGGCAGTGTTGGGGTACATTTGGTTACACCCAGACAACTGCTCCAGTTATACAACACACCAACATTGTTATAAACTGGACTTTCAAGACGATACAATTTCTGCTTTTCTTCCCTTGCTTTTTGGACTTGAAGCTGAAGTCTTTGCACTTTTGCCTCAGCTTCTAGTTCCTGCAATCGAATTTCTGCCAGTCTTTGTTCATGCTCAAGTTGCAGTTTACTTGCTGCCTTTTGCATTCCAATTGCTTCTGCAGCTTCTGTGGCATCTCCTGCCTTCTGATCACTGGCCATTAACAGACCTCTCAGTTCTTGATTTGTAGCTTTCTTTCTAAAGCTTAACCCCTTTTCTGAACACAAATCTTTCAGGGCTTTCTTGTCAAGGCCTCATATGCTCTTTGCTCAGCCATTGCAACTGTTCTTTAACCAATCAAACTCTCAATCCCAAAATTCAAATGTGGATAGCGTGGGGTTCTGACCCAAAGCTTAATTGACCTGGTTCTGTGGATCCAAGCACGACTACGCCACTGTGACAATGCGGTTCTGGCGGAACCCAACTGAGAGTGCCAACTCAGGACAAATTGCTCAAATAGGGCAGTTACAGCCCAAGGCTGGGGTTTTTCCACCTCTAAGGCACCAAACCAGCCAGACCAGGAGGACTTCGGTCTCACCCCACTGGCTAACCGCAAGTCTCACAAGCAATCTCCTTAGGCACTCCAGTTTCCCAGTATCACCACCAGTGCCACTCGTTATGGGGACAAATGGTTATGAAAACCAAGACCCCAGTAAAAGAAAAAGGTTCTCCTGATCCCAAAGGACCAAGCCCCAGACCCAGGTCAATACACAAATCAGATCTTACCCACAAATCACGCTGTTGCCAATCCTTTAGAACCTAAAATCTAAAGGTTTATTCATAAAAGGAAAAAGATAGAGATGAGAGTTAGAATTGGTTAAATGGAATCAATGACATACAGTAATGGCAAAGTTCTTGGTTCAGGCTTGCAGCAGCGATAGAATAAACTGCAGGTTCAAATCAAGTCTCTGGAA
>NW_020672508.1:0-1196 GCF_002925995.2 Terrapene triunguis | reverse complement strand
TATTTTTTTAACTGATGGATAATATCAACTGTTTATTTTTAAGCTTTTTTGTAGTTTTATAATTTTTCTTTTTCACAGTTGTGGGAAATTATGGAGGAAGGTCAGATAGTTTTTTTCATGGCAGTAGACGTTGAGATTCAAAGAGTTCAAGCTTTAAAGATTTTTAAACACAAACATGTGATATAGTATGACAAATGTCTTGTAACTTACTGGTTCTGTGGGGTTTTTTTTTGGTATTTCAGGAAACTTGGAAAGAAACAAAATGTCACCGGTACCTAAAAAGAAGATGTCAGGTGTGTAGAAGAGGACATGAAAAGCTGAGGAAATGACCACAATGAAGAAAGGTGCAGATGCAATGAATAAAATACTTGAAATGTGTTAAGTGCAACCCACGCAGTAGAAGCAAGAAGGTCACAGCGGAGACATCAGAGGAGAAATGCATAGGCGATCCACAATTCAACGCTCAAGAATCATTGCAAGAGAAACAAAGACACCTACAAGATCTTCACCAAGCATTCTCAAAACTACGATATCCGCACAGGGAAATAAGGAAACAAATCAACAGAGCCAGACGTGTACCCAGAAGACTCCTGCTACAAGACAAGCCCAAGAAAGAAACCAACAGAACTCCACTGGCCATCACCTACAGTCCTCAGCTTAAACCTCTCCAATGCATCATCAGTGATCTACAACCCATCCTGGACAACGATCCCTCGCTTTCACAGACCTTGGGAGGCAGGCCAGTCCTCGCCCACAGACAACCCGCCAACCTTAAGCATATTCTCACCAGCATGCGTCTGACAAAGTGGGTATTCACCCATGAAAGCTTATGCTCCAATACATCTGTTAGTCTTAAAGGTGCCACAGGACTCTCTGTTGCTTTTTACAGCTCCAGACTAACACGGCTACCCCTCTGATAAAAGAGACCCTTGGTGATGACATTAGTGATCCTGCTTGATGGCCCAATCTAATGCTGAAAATTCAAGATCTGCTAGTGACCAACAGGCTATCAAAAGTAAAGGACATGGATTTTCCTCTGGATAAGTAGAATCACCATTTTTCTATGATGTTTTTATACAGAAAGCTTGAAAATGGCGAAGATCTGAAGTGTCACTGGCTGCTTTACTCAGATTCCACTGACAAGGTGTGAAGGTTCCTTCCCCACTCTGAACTTTAGTGTACAGATGTGGAGGACC
>NW_020672507.1:0-1191 GCF_002925995.2 Terrapene triunguis | reverse complement strand
CCCACAGTTTTGGATGAACTTCCCACAAGGGGAGGTGAAGGGCACCCCCAGCAACACACACACACACACACACACACACACACCCCACCCACCCACCCCACTCCTGGTGGTGGGAGGGAAACAGGAGAAAGGACAAAAGAAGGAAGAGATGAAGAGACAGGAAGGAGGGATGGAGGAAATGGTAAAACGAAAAGGACAAACCCTAATGTCCCCAGTGATTCTACGGGACAAAATCCCAGGGAGGGAATAAAATTCTGCCACCTTAAACTAGTGTTTTCCATGCCTAGAATTCAGCTGGCACCAGATGGATCAGACTGAGCAGGTTCCAAAACCTCTTGGAGGCTCTTACCTTCTAAACAGGGACGTCTGTTTTCTAGTAAAATCAGTAAAAGGAAAGGAGAAAACTCGAAAGAGGCTCCTGCTCGCACTCACGTACTTGAACCCTAATACTCTCTCAGTCCTCAAAGAGAGACCTCGAGAAGGAGACTTGTTGAAGCAAAGCCACAGGGGTCTATGAGGTTTCCCTGGCCCTGCGCCCCTGTCCTGCCTGGCTGATGTCAGCATCTCTCTGTGAGGTCACCACCTCCCTAACACCTTTGACCAATAGGCTGAGGTCCTGCAAAAGGCCTTTGTGATGTCACTGCCACACCCACCCATCCCCTGAAGTGCTAATGTTCTGCTGCTGGCCTGACACTTCGAAGGTTTGAGCTACTCTGTGTGGATCACCCCACGCAATGCGTGTTCATTCTAGGAAACAAGCCGGCTAGACAGTAAAACATCAGAGGCTGCTCCCAATGCTACACTCAGTTTTAACAAAATTAGTAGACTTTATGGCCAGAAGAGACCTTTAGAGCATCTAATCTAACCCCCTGCATATCATAGGCTTCCTGTATAGTACAATAGTTACTTTTTGGGCACACACATTCCAGAAAGGCATCTAGTCTTCATTAAATGACATCAAGAGATGGAGAATCCACCACTTTCCCTTTTAGTGAGTACCAGGGGGCTCCATTTCCCCTTCCACTAGCTCCCCATTTACAGTGAGCCAGAGCATTACCTGCAGCAGGGAGCGGGAGTTGCTGGTGGCCTCAGAGGCACAGCCCCCGCAGTGCCTCAGGCACCTGGCGCAAGTGCCGGATGATGCGGAGCTGGTGCATCACTTTGGCCGTGACGTCCTCCTGCTGCAAGGGA
>NW_020672506.1:0-3120 GCF_002925995.2 Terrapene triunguis | reverse complement strand
GCTTATGCTCCAATACATCTGTTAGTCTTAAAGGTGCCACAGGACTCTCTGTTGGTTTTTATGTCTATTGAGTTATCACCAGTTGGAAAAATACAATGGTTAACAATCCTTAATAGATACAAAGAGAGGTCTTTCTAGTGACAAAGAGAAGGCACACTATCTGACTTTTGAGATCACTAGACTGATCTACACAGTGTTAAAACATACTCCGAACTTTGCAAGAACACCTGTCGATAACACTACAATGTTTGCAACACTTGGGAGTTGTGTGGTCAAAAACCTAAAGAGGGCCTTGGGCACACTGCCTCCTCATTACTCAGCGACTAACACTCCTGCAGTAAACTAAGGGGGGAGGTGTGACATTGTGTACCCCAAACAAGACACTCACACCCCCATATTTACCATGATGATATGATTATGATGTGTTTTATATAATGTATGTCATGTAAGGTATCAATGGAAAAGTTATGATTTCCTGAACATGATTACCTAGTTGTATGTATGTATCAATTTTGTACCTAAAGTTACGAATATTGACTATGCACCAGTATTTCAAATGTGTTTGCTCCTGGGTAACAGCCACAAGATAGTTTACATCCAGTCTAACCAGCACATTGTGGATGAACCATTCAAGATAATGGTGCATTAAGAAACACAGTAGGCGTTAGAAGATTATCCCCACCTGATGGACTTTCCTGTGAAGATTCTAGCCCAGATCTGGGTTATGGTTCCTGCTATGACTCACCAAAGTACGCAAGGGCATGTGACCAGCTCATATGATACTGGACTCCATCTTGTGCCTGAACTTTTCCACTGGCTGTGCTGGGGGCTTTTGCTTGGAAAAATGAATTTCCCTCCACATGACAGAAGAGGGAGAATCGACATCGTCACTTGGCCTCACTCCCCCCACAACTCAACACTTGGAAACACCTTAGGAACAAGAACTGAACTGGGGCTGTGGTCCCAAGCTGCAGGGATTTCTAGAGTGTGGCTGGAAGATGGGTGGACTGTTTGTCCCATCAGGGTGAGACACTCCTTGATTAAAATCCCGTCTAGTCTATAGAACTTAGATTGCGATTTTGTTTATTTCTTAGATAACCAACTTTGATCTGTACGCTATTACTTATAATCACTTAAAATCTATCTTTCTGTTCTTACTATATCTGTTTTATATATATTTTTTACCTAAAACAGTGTGTTTGAAATGCAAAAGGGAAATCTGCTCAGGAACAGGGGCTGGTGCATTGTCCTCTCCACATTGAGGGAAGGAGGCAAGACAAGCAACTTACACTGGTCAGTCTTCTGACAAGGGCAAGACAGTCCAGCTCTGGGGTCCTAGGCTGGGAAGCTGGGGGAACTGGCTGGAGCCTCTCTATTGTTGGTTCATGACTGGCTAGTGAGAACATTCACATAACTGCAGCTGGGTGTGTTCCTGTCTGTGTATAGCTGCGTAAATACAAGACCTGGAGAGCATTGAAGCTTGAAGCAGCCTCACAGTCTGAGAGGGGTCCCAGATTGGTACGCCAAAGGCCTTGGCAGTACCTCATTTCCAGTCTGCATCCTGGGGAAGTCCATCACACACACCCAAAGAACAGGCCCAGCTAGAGCCTGAGTCTATTTCCCTCTTGTCATTCACTCCATTACTGACAGAGAGAGCGTCAGTATGGTGGTTATGGCAGGAAAGTCAGGACTCCTGGGTTCTGTCTGTCCTTCTCTGTGTGACTTTGTCCAAGTCTCCTCTCCCCATGCCTTAGTTGACCTATCTGTATTATGGGGATATATTCATAGTGACTTTTCTTTGCTAGGTGTTTTCAAGATCCTTCAAGGAAAGGTGATACTGAGTATGATAAGAATGACTGATCTCTGATCCTTTAGTGAAAGCCCAGTGTGCCTGCAGAAAGTGTTTTTTGAAAACACTTCCGTAAGACATCTGTCTCCTGATCTGTCCTTCTACTATCTACTGATCCATCCTGGACATTTACAGGGTATCAAACCCTATGGAGACCTGGGCATTATCCCTAGTTTTCTTCCTAATCAACTATAATTTTCAAATATTCATAAATGCACAGAGCAGCTAATTGCTCTTTGATTGAGCGGAGAGCCCAAGAGTTCTCACGTCCCTTTGGGGAGGTCCCTTAATTACTCTTCACTATTAAAGCTGGAAAAATAGCACAGAAGTGCAGACATGGAAAGAGAGACATTGGCTAGAATGTCTCCAGTCTCCAGCCTGTTTGCATCCAGATGATGCTTCTCCCCTAGAGATTGAGCAAACCCCACTGGGATTGCACAGAGCTATATTATAAACAGTGCACATCACTGTGTCCGGTCTCAGTGTGGGATGCTGCTGCAGATATTGGGGTGAGAGAGGTGTGGGACACGGATACCTGAGGGGGATTCCCAGGGAAGATACTCCTATCTAAGAATTCACAGGTACCCATCTCTTGCTGTTTGACAAACCTAGTATAACGTGGGCGTGATGGGATAGAGAATAGGTCTGTGGTCCTTTCTGATCTGCATATTCATTAAACACCCCAAGGCCCTTGCCACAGAGGATGAGTTTGATCCAGTATCATGGGCCAAAATGTCCCTCTTTACTGTGCCCCCTCGCCGCGCCGGCTGATGGCCTCTAGCCCCAAAGTGGCTGCATTTCAGTGGCACAGTGGATCCTTCAGGATGAAAAGTGTTAGTAGGTGTCCAATACAAGCCAAATTCTGAGGCTGTGGCTGGGAGTCTACTTAGGCCTCAATGAAGGAAAAATTCACCTTGGAGTAAGAACTGAGTAAAGGCCTTGGGATCCAGCTGTGTGTTAATGCACAGACACTGTCACCTCCTCCTCTTGCAATGTAGGCCTCTGGCTGTTAACGGGAGCGTGTGGACTGTTACCTGACTTTAATCTGCTGGAAAGCATGGAGGTGCTAGGGCTCCTCACTAGAATAAATATAAGATTTTTTTCAACGTGGGCAAGACATCTTCTCTCCTAGCATCATTCGAAAAGTCAGCTGAACCATTATGCCTGAAACTTTCAACATGCAATTCATCCAGAAAGAGACACTCTGCGTGGGAAACTTCAGTACAAATGGTTAATGTTTGGCAAACTTATAAGCAACTGAAAATCAGGTC
>NW_020672505.1:0-3776 GCF_002925995.2 Terrapene triunguis | reverse complement strand
AGCTGTGTAATGGAAAGGGCATTGGGGCTGTGAGCAATGTTCCCTCTTATTTTTTCCATCCATCTGCAGAATAAATTTCGTTATGTGCACCGAGGTATGTGCGCCACCAGTAGAAACAAAAAGCCTAGCTATAATTTTTTTTAAAGTTACCATAGGGATAATTACTGCAGCCAGAAGAGGTTAGGTATTTTAGAACTCACTAATTAAATTTAAGTGCAAGAGAAATAAAAATCGTGAAATGCATAGACCAGTCAAAACACTAAAGTCACACACTTGGGAAGAATAAACTTGCAGAGACTATATGTGCATTATAGGAAGTACCAAGAAGTAACAATAGTAATATAAGTATGTGTTCGGAGGTGAGTGTGAAAGAGCCAGAGACTGTGCGTGTACCACACAGAGTCAGTCTGTGTGCTGGCTCCTGGGGAAGTTTCCGAGAGACGCTGTGTGCTATCTCTAAGACACTCACTGAAAGCTCTCCTGAGCCCTGTCTCCCCTGCCCTCACTCTGAGGAGACAGGGTACATGGACTGGTGTGGGGGTGGGAGAGAGAGAGACTGTGTGAGCTGGCTGCTGGGGGGCAAACAAGCACCTGGGTAGAAAGACAAGCCTGTCCAGCCATAGACCACAACACCTTCTAGACTACGCACACCTCAGAAAATCATACCAAAGTAAGAGGTGCCCTAGAGACTTTTCAGATGGCTTTTCATGCCTCTGCCCCCTACAAAAGCATCCCAGAGTCACTGGCCCTTGGCAGAGAAGGCGCTGTCCTCTCCAGGTTCCCACCCCACCCCCTCTCTGCCACTTCAGTCTGAGAGATCACATGCGAAGTGGAGAAACCTGTCCCCGGCGAGCAAGGAGAAAGCTGGGAATGACGCAGGGCAGGATCAGTCACATATGACTAGTGTAGGGTGATGCCACACAGAGGATGCCATTGTGTAGAGCAGATCTCTAGCACTTGCAGTGTTTCACTGTAATGCTCTAAAACTGCCCCGCGTGCCAGGCAGCTGCTGTGGGGGGAGTGGACACATTTGGGGGCCAGATTAAATCATCCTGCGGGCCATGACTTCGAGTACCCTGGTGTATGGGCTGGGTGTGAGAGAGGGTGGTGGGATGGCCTCTGTCACATCCCCTCTCCCCCTGCTCTTTGTGGCATGAAACCTTTGTCACTTACATTGCTTCAGTGTCAATGCTTAGCACAGCCCTCAGCCCTAACGCGTCTGTGACTGTCTGTAGACCAAAGGCTGGGTGGCACCATTCACCCCTTCCAGCTCAGCAGTGCCAGGGATCGGGTTGTGACACAATACAGACATGCCAGCTTACATCACACAAACCCTGAGTGACTGCTCATCCCCTCAAATCCTTCCCCCACACACACCTCCCCCCAAAATCCTCACCACCTTGAGGATTTTAGTTTAGTTTTAGTTTTGCACAAAGACTGGTACCTCAGGCCGAGAGTAAATGACTCCTTCAAAAGGAATTCCTCGAAACGGACTCACTCCCCCACAGGAATCAGCTACATTGTTCTAAGCAGCTTTAAACCGGTCTCGCTGCATCCACATGAAGGGATTGTAGCCCCTCAAATAAACTAGTTTCAAAACAATATAATTATAACAGCAAAAATACTGAGGACCAGGCCTCATGCTATAAAACAGGAGAAAGTGAAGAACCAATACCACATAAATAAACCCTTCTGATTGAAATAAACACAAAATCAAGTTGAAAACAAAATCAGGGCCCTGTTGTACCAGGCGTTGCCTATATCCTGGGCAGGCTACAATTTAAGCTTAAAACGAGACCCAAGACATTCATAGCGCATGTGGGAGCAGGTGCTAGGTGCTGCACAAACACCATAGGGTAGACCCACCCTGAGTCAGGCTGCAGATTTAGCAAACCCTGGTCTTGGGTTGGTAAATGCTGCCACCACCCAAGTGCAGAACACCTTTGAGAGCCCAGGAAGGCGCACTTGGAAATTCCTTCCTGTGGGGTACCCCCAAACTCTTTCAGTCCCCCTCCGGGGAAGAGCTGAGAAAAGGAAAAGAAAAAAAAAATCAGATTTTGCCATCAGCTAATGGAAAACATGTGCACGGACCACTTAAGAGACAGAAATCCAATCACGTTCTTAAAAAAAAAAAAAAGAAAGTTTTATTGAAGAAAAAAAAGGCAAGAAAACACATCTGGAAAATTAGGCTGCTGTTAGATATTTAAAAAAAACAACAACTGCAAGGATTAAAGACCAGGAATGGCTTTCTTGGGGTCTAGCTTAAAGGTTACAAAAACAAAACAAAAGCACCTGTGTTAGCACAGACGCCTCCACAAGCCCAAAATAAAGAGATAAACCCGATCGCGTCTAACTAAACATTTCCTGTTCTACTTACATAGCTGTCGTTGCAAATGAGAAAGTCTAGGTATGGGTATTGATGATTTTCGTACCTGGCCCCAAGCTTCTTACAGCACAGCTGCAGCCCTGTCTCTCCAGCCGAGAGAACAACAACAGAGAGACAAAGGGGAAGTATTTACTCAATTTTAAAAATTTCTAGCCTTCCCATTGGCTCTTTTGTCCAGATGGCCACTCACTTCCTCTTACCTAAGCATAGCAGTGAGACTCCTTAACCCTTTACAGGTGAAGCAAAGGGAACAGCTACTAAGGATTTTTATAGCTAACTGGCTGGGTGTACTACCCCCCTCCTCCCCCCCGTGCCCCTTTACAACACCTGCCCTTCTCCTCGCCCTGCCCAGGGGGAACTTGCTGCCCAAAGAAGCTCCCTTCTCCCAGCGCTGCAACCCTAACCCCGGCCTGGTGCAGAGGGGTTGGTGTGGGGTAGTGCAGTGGTTCTCAACCAGGGGTCTGGGGACCCCTAGGGGGCCATGAGCAGGTTTCAGGGGGGCCTCCAAGCAGGGCCCGCATTAGACTCGCTGGGGCCCAGGGCAGAAAGCCCAAGCCCCACCGCATGGGGCTGAAGCCCAGGTCCCCGAGCCCTGCCACTCAGGGCTGAAGCTGAAGCCTGAGCAATGTAGCTTTGTGGGGGTCCCCATAGCCTGGGGGCCCAGGCAATTGCCCTGCTTGCTACCCCCTAATCCCATCCCTGGCTTTTATATGCAGAAAATGAATTATTGTGGCACAGGTGGGCCATGGCGTTTTTATAGCATGTTGAGGGGGGCCTCGGAAAGAAAAAGGTTGAGAACCCCTGGGGTAGAGAAGATCTGGGGGGCAAGGCCATTCACTGAAATTTGACCCGCCTCCCCCACCATCATGACAGGGAGCGGGGGCAAATCTGAGTGGCACTGGAACCCCGTGGGCCAGGTCTCAGTGCCCGGAGCGAGGCGTTGGGTCCAACGCTGTCGGACAGGATCCGCCATTGCAGAGTGAGGCACCCATCCCAAAAACAGTCCCAGACAAATGGGGAAATCGCTCCATCTGTGACATTTTCCATCCTTGGCAAACCTGCAGCCCTAACCTTGAGCTAACACCGGGATTGCCTCTTCTCTCTCCAGCAGGGCACGGGGTCCTGGGAGGAACGAGGACACAGTCTGAATGTGGGGAGAGCGCAGCAGGAACGCAGGATCCCACATCCCACAGAGGGATCCATGCACAGAACACCGTCCATCCCCAGGGTAAACTGAGCCAGAGACCAAACCAGAGACTCCCCATGGGCCAGGGTCCCCATTACTGCGTCGACTGCGACAAGAGGTTCAGGAACCCCTTCGCACTGATGCAGCACCGGCTCATGCACACCGGGGAGCGGCCGTACTGCTGCGCTGACTGTGGCAAGAGCT
>NW_020672504.1:0-8825 GCF_002925995.2 Terrapene triunguis | reverse complement strand
TTTTTGGGATTTCCCCCCGGACGGGGATTTGGAGCCCAAAAAGCCGGACATGTCCGGGAAAATCCGGACGTATGGTAACCCTAAACATACCCATACATAAACATATAGGCCCAGACAAGCCTAAGCATAGGCCTGAAGAAACAAGCGCTCCTGTCCTGTGCTGAGAACATATGCATCGACATTTCAAGCAATAGCCACAGACCTTTGCTGACTCAGGTTCATGAATACATGGCCTAAGCCAGTGGTTCTCAACCTGCTGCCCGTGGGCCCTTGTGGCCAATCAGCACACAGCTGTGGCACATGTGCCATCCACAGGGCCATACAGGTACTATATATATTGTGTGGGTGTGGCCTATGTAACACATAGCAAGCTGCATATGTGGCCCACAATGGTAAATAGATTGAGAACCACTGGCCTAAGGCAACGTCCCTTGCTCTGAAGAGTTGTCTTTCTATTGACCTGCATAGGATATGCATAAGGACCTATAATGTTTAACTGGCTTTTCCCCACACTACCCACCTTTTCTCACATTAACCGAGGCACCAAACCAACTGTCACTGACTCACAGATCGTGCCCCCTCTTGGCCCCGTGCGGTCCGTGGGACAGTGCGACCGCCCTTCTCGGGGGTCCACTCTCTCTCGGGGTCAGGCCCCTCCACCTCCTGGAGCCGCACCTCTCTGAGCCTTAGCACATCTGTCTCTGCCGTGGGCCCCCTCAGGGAGTCCACTCGCTCTGGACCCCCCGGGCCTCCACCACCCCCGAAGGGGTTGATGCAACCCTGTTCTCTAGCCCGGAGCGACTCTCAGCCAGCGTAACACAGTAGGATTTATTGAGAGTTGACCACAGCACAGGAAACTCTCAGGGCCTCAGGCCTGACCTCCCTCAGCCCAACACACCCCAGTCTCCCTGCATCCAGGTGGGCTCTGCCTGCTCCCCCTCTCCAGCCCAGAGCCCCCCTGATTCCCAGCTGGGCATCTGAGATCCCCGGCCCCAAGCCCCGCCTCTGTCCATTGTCTTCTCTCCAGGTAAACAGGGCCGTAAACTGGGGCCTCCTCTCCTCGCTTCTGTCCTCTGGCTGGAACCGGCTGGTTAGGTCACTGGGTCCTCACTCTGCAGCCCATTGTCCACCCACTGGCCAGAACCGGCTGCAACTCCTGAGCTGGGTCTCCGGGTCAGGGTCTCAGGTCACCAGTCGCTGGGGTATCCATCCTCCAGGTGATTGGCTGGGGTCCCAAGTTCCCTCTCCGGTCCTCTGTAACAACAAACTCCCTCTCCCCTCCCCTCGTTAAACCAGTAACCCCCAGGGAATCTGAGTCCCTCCCCCTCCGCATGCAAACCATTGAAACCCCACCGAAAACAAGAAAACAAACAAGAAAATCCCCCACTTCGTCACACCAACATCTTTCAAATCCCTGTCTACAGAAGGCAGAGACGCAAAGGTCATAGTCTTTCTGCCTGGGAACATTTGGTGAGTCTCAAGGTCCCAAATATTTTATTCTCAATGTTCATACTGTTAAAAAAAAAATATGTGCCACAGAAGGACAAAAATCTGCCCCATGCAAACTACCATGTCCAGTCAAACCTGAGGAAGGAAGAGAAACAATTTCAAATCCCACCTGAAGACCAACCAGATCTTCTCCCAAATACAAGGTTATCCACTCCAATAACTATTGGCATTATTGCTTGGAAGGCTGTGAAATATTACCTGACTCTCTTTGCTCTGCCCTATAAAGTAACTCACCACTAATAACCTTAGAATTCAATTCTATCCATCCAAAGCTAAGATTTACTATTTAGGGTTTCGAGTTTACCTTAGGGACGGATTAAAGTTTAGACTGAGGCTACATTTAGGGTGAAAAGAATGGTTTGGGGTAATAATTAGGGTTAGTCTGACAGGATGTAGAGATAGGGTACAAATTTGGGTTAAGGGTAGGAGTTAAAGATCAGTGTTTGAGGTTAGGGTTAGGGTTAAGTTTACACATTTTGTTTTAGCTTTGAAGTTTAGAGTTATAGTTTACTCTCAGAATTACAGTTGGAGTGAGGTTTTAGGATTAGGGTGAACAATTCAGTTTGGGTGAGTTTTAAAATGTAGGGTTAGCAATTACCTTTATGGTGGTTAGGGTTAGGCTCAGGATGTACCATTAAATTTAACGTATACATTAAAATTAAAGGTAGGGTAAAAGTCAAACAATGGGGGTTAGAGTTTACCCTTGGAATTAGAGGTTCTTTTAGGGCTACTGTAAGGATTTAGGGTAAGGTTAGGTTTTACATTTCCTTTTAGGATTAAGGTAAATGTTATACTTCGGGTTAGGACTGGGATAAAGAAGATGAGAATTTGACCTCCTCAGAATGATGTAGGAAGTGCAAAGCCAATCATGCTCCGATCCCGACAGTGCAGGGGTTGTACCACAGAGGGAAAATCCCGCCCCTTCTCTCTGAGTCCCAGATAACAAAAACTGAGCTCGATCCACGACAGAACGTGTGTCTCTTGTAAACAGGGCGATATGCTAAAGCAAATAAAAGTGAGAGTCTCCTCTTTAAATCTGTGCCTCTCTCTGCCCAGGCAGGGCCGGCTCTAGGTTTTTTGCCGCCCCAAACAAAAAAATTTTTGGCTGCCCCCAACCCCAGCCCTGGACTCTCACCACCCTCATCCCCTGCCACCCCAGCCCTGGGCTCTCTCTTCCCCCCCCCACCCGCACCCCCTGCCGCCCCAGCGCTGGGCTGTCTCTTTCCCCCGCATCCCCTGCCGCCCTAGCGCTGGGCTCTCTCTTCCACCTCCCCACCTGCACCCCCTGCTGCCCCAGCTCTGGGCTCTCACTTCCCCCCTCACTAGCACCCCCTGCCACCCCAGCCCTGGGCTCCCCCCCACCAGTGCTGACTCTGCCCGGTCTCCCCTCACCTCCAGCCGGTCCGGCACTGGCAGGGTCTGGGTAAACAGTGGGGCTCCCGGGTCGCTCCTCAGCCCAGGGTCCCTCCAGCCAGGGCTCCCACCTTCAGGACCGACCGGGACCTGGGAGGGTAGAGCCGGGGGACCGCCCTGGCAGGGGCCTGAGGAGCCGGGGCAGGGTAGGCCCAGAGGAAGCGGAGCCCCGGAGAGCGGGACGTGGGCCCACATGGCAGAGCTCTGCCCTCTCTGGCCCCGCTGCTGCTGCTGCTTCTGGCCGTCCTGCAGCAGCCCCTGGGCGGCTTGAGCCGCTTCGCCCAGCCCCGGCTGCGGCGCTGGGGAGCAGCCGCCCTGCAGCACCTGCAGGCGGCTCCATGCGCCCCATGGGTCGGCCCCAGCCTGAGTGTCCCCCGCTCGGAGCCTGCCCGGCCCAGCCACAAGATGTGGGCGCTGCTCCCCCGCGGCATGAACTGCAGTGGCCCCAGGGCGCCCCCCGCCCATGACGCACTGCTGCCGCCAGGGCCGGCTCTAGGCTATTGCCAGCGGAAGCAAAAAAAAAAAAAAATTGGCCAGAATGCCGCCCTTGAAAATGTGCTGCCCCAAGCACGTGCTTGGTTTGCTGGTGCCTAGAGACGGCCCTGTGCCCAGGCTGCACCCGTGGAGACAATTCGCAGCCCCCTGGGTCTGTGCAGTTACCAGCCAGACCCCTGAGAACTTTCCCCTCGAGCAGCAGGAAAAATGAGACTCATTTTCATTGCTGCGGCTTTGGGAGGTATTTTCTCCCCAGTCAGTCTACTGAAGGGCGATGGATTGTTCTGTGAGTGACACTGCAATGGCTGTGATTGATAACAGAGCTTTATTCTGTTACCTCGCACCTTTACTGGACAATGTGGTTAATGTGACTCATTTTCCTCGTTTGATTTAAATTCACTCCTTCAATGTACCGTTGTCTTGTTTTCTCCCTGGTCCCCCAGGGGCCCACTCGCAGGTGGTTCTGAGCCAGTTGGGGCCAGCGCTGAAGAAGCCCGGAGAGTCCCATAAACTCCAATGTGCCACCAGCAGGTTCACGCCTAGCAGCGCCTGGATGGGCTGGATCAGACGGGAGCCCGGGAAGGGGCTGGAGTGGCTGGCCAGGTACTATGATCCCTCCATCCACAGTTACGCCTCCTCCACCCAAGGGAGATCTACAGCCTTCAAGGACAGCACCACTTTCTGCTTGCACATGAACAGCCTGAAAGCCGAGGACACCGCCGTGTAGAGACACTGACACACCCAGTGAGGGGAAGCCAGTCTGGGCTCAGACAAAACCTTCCTGGCAGCTGCAGCAGAGGCGGTTCGCCGGCTGGGGGCACAGACCAGACACGGACAGGAAGGGACACGGTGATGGGAGCATCGGAGACACTGGTCAGGGGAAGAAATGCAGGTCCCCGGATATAAATATTTGCAGGGCAGCAGTATTTCTAAATAGATTTTAATTATTCACCCTGGAATTCCTCTGTACATCAGACACTGCAGTGCTAAGAGCTCTTCTGACCCCTTTTCTGCACCAGAGACAGAAAAACAGAAATACACACACACAAACACAGCGACACATCTCAACACGTAAACACAGGAACACAGACACACCAGAAGTATACACACAAACACATGCTTGCAAACTCAAAAATATATACAACCAGATATGAACAAAAGAAAACTCATATGCAATCACACACACTTAGGTCTTCAAGCACCCATACCAACACCTATACACAATCACACAATCACACAAGCTCCCTGCACACCCACATCCGTAACTTCAAGCACTCACACAACAAGCACGTGAAAACACACGTGAAAATACACACAGAAAAAGCTTTTAGACAATTTATAAGTGTATGAAAGGTGCAGACACTTGATTTGAAAAGACTTAGTCAAATTCTGCTCTTAGTTACCCTGTCCTAAGTCCGGAACCCAGCCCCTGCACTAAACTGAATTATTGAAGATTTCTAGTGCCTAACTGAGAACAGAATCTGACCTAACACGGAGTGAGCAGTTCAACCAGTTTAGAGAGCTGGTCGACTGCCTTTATCTACCCTTTACTGCGCCGTGCATGGCGTGTGTCCGTAGAGCCGCTTTCCCATAGTGCTCAGCACCAAACAGAGAAACAGAATTTATTTCTGGTTATGCCACTTATTTCCTCGGTGATCTTGGGCAAGTCACTTCACTTCCACGTGCCCCAGTTTCCCCTTGGGCAAAAATTGGGGATAATGCAGCTTATCTCCTTTGTAAAATGCTCTGAAATGTGTGGATGAAAACCACTGAATAGGAAATAGATTTTACTATCACCATCACCTCTACTGTGATTATCTCACCCAGCTCCTGCAGAAATGACAGTGAGTCTTTGACAGGCTGAGGCCGAGGACCCAGGACCTCACTAATATTGGGCAAAATCCTCCATTCCTCAATCCCATCAATAGTCTCATTATAATCAGTCGGATTTCGTATTTTACCCAGACCAATGAATCTGCCCAGGACTCTTCTACTAATCTGATCACTCCGAGAGTTTTCTGCTTCAATCACAGGTGCTGATCCTCTGAAGGAAGCATCCTCTTCATCTAATTAGCTCTGTTCTAGTGATGAGTCCATTGCCTCTTGTGAAGACATTTACAATTGACATTTCAAGGAACAACTAACAACTTTGAGGCCTCAGGGTTATGAACACAGGGCCTGACACAGCTCACGTTGCACTAAACGGGAGGGTTTCCGTGGGGTTGTGAAGGGTTTTGCATCAGGCTCTGAAAGAATGTGAGATGCTTTCCTTATACTAGACATTTTCCCCCAGGTTAACCATGTCACCCGACCAGCTGTTTTCCCATGGGAAGGAATATCCATCAGTTGCGGCACTGGTGAATGGCCCAAGGCCAGATGAAGGCAAGGGAGGTGGCACTCATTCCATTCATGTCAATTATCTTTGCATCACAGCCAGAGTAACAGATTTGTTTGTCTTAGATACACGCATGCCCCTCCCCCCCAGTCACCATCATATCTGAGCACCTCATACTTTTTATTGCATCTATCCACACTACACACCGGTGAGGCAGGTAGGTCCCGTTATCCCCATTTCACAGCCTGAGAACTGAGGTGCACCTATGGGAGTTGGGCGCTGCGGTGCTTTAGAAAATCCTGCTTGATGCGTCAATCCTTAGAAAAATCCGGCCCCAAGTGACGTGCCCCGAGTGACACAGGAAGTCTGGGACAGGGCAGGGAACCGAGCCTGGGCATGCGGGGTCCCAGGTGGGCGCCCTGCCTGATGAATAATCCTTCCTCACTTCCCTGTGCCACTTCCTGAATCCCCAGGCAGGTAAATTGGGTTCCTTAAGTGAGGAGGTTTTATGTGTCACCAGGAGGGGGATATGCAAATAGGGGTTTGTGATGTTACCTGATTAAAATATGACCACATAGATCATTGTTGCAACCACTGTTATATATTTGCAGCAAGTATTGTACAAAGGCTGTGGAGTGAGGTGTCTATGAAAAGGTTATGATTTGCTGGTTATGATTATGTTATCTGTATGCTTGTATCATTTTTGTAACTAAAGATATAAATATTGGCTCTACACTTGGATTTCAAATATGGGCTCCTATGGTACTGCCCACAAGGTAACTAGCCAGCACATTTTGGAGGGACTGTTCATTTTAAGTGGTTCATCAGGAAACATTGGTTGACCATGAACCATGGGAGATGCCCATCTACAACATTTGCTGCAATTATATAACAGTGGTTGCAACAATGATCTATATGGTCATATTTTAATCAGATAACGTCACACCAAATATTCTATTACACACATTGATATGGGTTAAAAGGAATTATTATCTGCCGAACAGAAGCCCAAATAGTCCCATGTTCACCTTTCAGTTCCTGTGTGGGGATAGAAAGCAGGAGAAGTGAAAACACAAACCTCGGCAGCTATAAAAGGGAACAAGGCTGTTCCCCAAATCCCTGTTGGTCAATGCCATAGAGCTGTGTAGTGTCTGTTTATAGATTTATTTGACTCCCTGCCCTGTAAATTGTCTCACTTCTATTAGCCTCATCACTGAACTGGTCTCCAGCCAGTCTGAGAGCCTAGTACCATGGCACATTATGGAGCCAGCCACCCACCCACCCTCATCGTCTGAGTATCCTTCAGTGTAACTGTCTATGGAACATTCCCCGAGAACATTCTCTCTCTCTCTCTCTCCCCCCGCCTTCTCTCTCTCCAGTGTGTGGAAATGAGTGTGGGGATATGAAAGGGAACATGAGTGATAGTGGGAATGGAGATCTGTGTTTCAGCGCGAATGCTGATACCTGTCTGAAAGTAAGTGGGAATGGAAATATTTGTTGTTGTTGTTTTTGTTGTTATCCCTCAATATTACATGCTGGGGATGGTGTAAAAACACATAGCGTTCATATCATACAAGTTCTTTAAACACAACCAGGAGAAAGCTTCTGTCTACACTGTATTGCTTATTAATAATTGTCAAGGCTGTATCCCCACTCTGAACTTTAGGGTACAGACGTGGGGGCCTGCATGAAAACTTCTAAGCTTAACTATCAGCTTAGATCTGGTCCGCTGCCACCACTCCCAAAGTGCTAATTCCCTTCCCTGGGTAGCCTTGAGAGACTCTTCACCAATTCCCTGGTGAATACAGATCCAAACCCCTTGGATCTTAAAACAAGGAGAAATTAACCATCCCCCTCCTTTCTCCCACCAACTCCTGGTGGATCAAGATCCAACCCCCTTGGATCTAAAAACAAGGAAAAATCAATCAGGTTCTTAAAAAGAAGGCTTTTAATTAAAGAAAAAGGTAAAAATCATGTCTGTAAAATCAGGATGGGAAATAACTTTACAGGGTAATCAAACTTAAAGAGCCCAGAGGAATCCCCTCTAGCCTTAGGTTCAAAGTTACAGCAAACAGAGATAAACACTCTAGCAAAAAGGTACATTTACAAGTTGGAAAACAAAGATAAAAACTAAGACGCCTTGCCTGGCTGTTTACTTACAAGTTTGAAATATGAGAGACTTGTTCAGAAAGATTTGGAGAACCTGGATTGATGTCTGGTCCCTCTCAGTCCCAGGAGCAAACAACCCCCAAAACAAAGAGCACAAACAAAAGCCTTCCCCCCCCAAGATTTGAAAGTATCATGTCCCCTTATTGGTCCTTGGGGTCAGGTGTCAGCCAGGTTACCCGAGCTTCTTAACCCTTTACAGGTAAAAGGATTTTGGAGTCTCTGGCCAGGAGGGATTTTATAGTACTGTACACCGGAGGGCTGTTACCCTTCCCTTTATAGTTATGACAATAATTAACTAAGTAAATGATCTGGATGATGATCCTTAGCGGTGATAGATTTGGTGCTGGTTGTGGGCATAGTGCCTAGGGTCTCCAGAAGCTGGGAATGGGTGACAGGGGGTGGATCACTCGGTTATTCCCTGTTCTGTTCATTCCCTCTGGGGCACCTGGCAATGGCCACTGTCGGGAGACAAGATACTGGGCTAGATGGACCTTTGGTCTGACCCAGTCTGGGTGTTCTTATGTTCTTATTCATAGTCTAGGCTCCCATAGTCCTAGGCACGGTACAAACACAGACCATAAAACCTCGCTCAATCCCACTGAGTTTACAGTATAAACAAGAATATAAATATCAGCTGTGCATAATAATCTTCCTTCACTGTAGCCGGAATCCTCCTCAACTCTCCCCTAAGGAACAACTCCCAGACACGCCGCTCTCGGCCCACTAATGTCAGGGAGGCTCCACCTCCAAACCTAACCCCTGTCCTCAGACGCCCCCCCCCCCCCTCCCCCGCAGCTTCTCCCACCTGCACCCACAGGCGGGCCCCAGACCTGGCCCAAAGCACGAGCCAGGCTTGCTCAGATCACGTTCCTAGTGTCATGGATCATTTCAATGTAGCCGGTCA
>NW_020672503.1:0-5084 GCF_002925995.2 Terrapene triunguis | reverse complement strand
TTTTATTAAAGATTCAGAAAAGAAGGACAAACAGTTAAAACATTTGAAATTTGAAGTATTGAGTCAGGCTCTCATTTTAATAACATGCCTTGTTTCCTTTAGCTGTAGAGAGATTTTAGAAGGAAGCAACCCCCTGTATGTCAGTCTTTAGCTGGTATCACAAATGGTAATAGCTGTTCTTTTGAGAAAAAGGGAAGACCTTAGTTGAGATGGGCTGGAGCTGCCATTGCTGTGGTGAAAGTCGGATCCCGTTTCCTCGACGACCAAACAAGACAAGCCCAGGAGGGGAGAGAAAAAAACAGCAAAGAGAGGAAATGCACCTTCTGACTGTGAGTCTGACTCTGACTTGTAGCCTCGCTGCTGGAGAATCACAGTACACCGTCTGATCAGCCACTCCGAGGACAGAGCAAACTTTTACCAACACTGGGCTGCTTAGGGCATTGCTTGTAGCTGCCTCTTTCTGGCCACAGGCTTAAAGCTGTGTTGCAAAATATACAGAAGGCAAAAGGAGAGGGATAGGACAGAGAAAGGTAGGGAGGGAAGGAAAATGACAGAGGGTGTGTGTGTGTGGGTGACAAAGTGTTATACCAATAAAATAAAGACCAGTAGGAGCTTATTAAAGGGGATAAGGCAAAATGCCACATTTATTGTGAATACAGAAAGAATCAGAGTAAGCAATCAGTTACAGCTATAACATTCCATTCATTCACACATTCACACACAAGTTCTGCAAAGTTGTTATAGTTACCAGCCTAGGAGTTGCTCATGCCAAGTCACTGGCCAGGTAGCCTGAACACGAGGGTGGAGCCGAGTCTTGTCAGATGCGCATCCAGTGCTCCTGGAGGGTGGTTGCAGAACCAGACTCAGAGTTCTCAGTTTTTATAGGAATTCACTCCTATACCAGTCTATGGAATCTGCTTCATCGCACTGCTTTTACATTTGAAGTGATAATCAATCACTGTTCCCACGTTTGAAGTGATGTCTAATCAGCAGCTGGTACATCCGTGACAGCTTGGTGTTATCTTGTTCTTCAGTTCTTCGCCCTTGGGGAATTTGGGGGTGGAGTGTGTATTCCGGTTTGCCCTCGGGGTCACCCGGTCATTTTCACTCCATGCATTCTTCAGCCAAGTGATATTGGGGTTGTAATTCCCAAGCTGGCACTTCTGCCCTTTTATCATCCATTGAAGCCAAACATACATTCACTCTTCATTTAACTTAACATATTTCTTATTATATCTCTATTTTATTACCTATCCTTCCTTTAACATAACCCTCCTATAATCACTGGGGCATGACAGGCCTCAATAGATCTGTCCATACCACTTGCTACACAGGAAAAGAAAATAAGCAAGATAAAGAGTACTAAGGATGAGAGCCAACAAATCTTATTGCTGTATTCCAGAGGACAGTTGTTTTTACAAAGTTCTTATCACTTCTCAGAACAGACTGTTTGTCTAGGGATGTGCTGGTACGATTAGCACCAACCTCATAAATTTCACATATTTCAATTAGTGCAGCCTTGTTGTGTTAGCTGGGAGCCATTTCTTTTTTTAATGGTCAGGCTCAGCCTAAGGCCTGCTCTGAACTATGCTGTTCTGTATCAAAATGAACATTGATTTCTATTTTAATCCAACAAAAGTCGCTTATCCCAGGTGGTGTCTGGGATGTAGCCAGAGTCGGTGGAGGTGGTGATGTCACCTGAATCCCACCCTGGCTCAGTCTGGTCAGTGCATCAATCAGGACTATGAAAGCCCAACCATGTAATGGTGGATTCTGAGGTCCCACGAGATGGTGCGGGTGGCAGCCATGATGGTGAATCTCTCTCTTTCCCGTCCACCCATCTCCCAGTCATCCAGCGGCTAATTTCATCCCAAAATTATCTTTTAGAGGACCCCAAGATGGATGGAATAGCCCATCCTCTCAGTATTATGTTCACCAGCTTGGCCTAATTTCAGACACACCCATTGTGGTCCATTGATTTCCCATCCCGTAATTCTCATGTTTACCAGGCATGATCTTAACACAGTCCTGGAGTTAAACCAGGAGCCTGTCTGTTGGGATTGATTCAGTCGGCCTGTCTCCCACCAGAGCCGGCACTAGGCATAAGCAGACTAAGCAGTAGCTTAGGGCCCCGAGCAGCTCAGGGTCCATGATTTGTGGAAATAATGCAGTTAGAATTCTCAGGGGTGGGTCAGGGCCACCCCCCACTATTCCTGCTTAGGGCCCCCAATGGGGTAGCTCCGGCTTTGTTTGCAGCTCTTCCTATCAGCATTGTTACAGGCTATTGTGATATTTTATTAATGTTTGCTCACTTCTCACAGCTCAGCTCACAATTCAGGGACATTTTTACCCTGATTATCACAACATTCCCCAGTGATGGAATTTAGCATTTTTCCTAGGTCCCAGAGAATTCAGCAGATTTGTTGCATACTGCCAGGCACCATCTTGCTTTTTTGTTTCCCTGACTTGCTGGAATCTGTGTCTTGGAGAAGAGCAGAGCAGCTGGGGCCCAGGAAAGGAGTGTCTGAGCCAGGCTGTCTGAATAACATTGGGGCTGGGCCACCTGGAGAGTATAGCAGCAAACCCTATCCCCCAAATAGTCATGGGTTAATTTTGCATCTATGAGTATTTTCAGCCACAAATCCTGCATGTATTTGTAGAGTGGGGCTGGGAAGGAGGAATATTCCAGGGCAGTAGAGTAAATTAACATGGCCACTGAGTCTAGTGGCTGCTGAAGCAGACTTTGGTCCCATTCTGTATACAGGACTGAGGTAATTACAGCATCTCCTGGAGCACAAGAAAACAGCCTGCAGAACTGAGTGTATCACCAGTCGAAGTTAAGAACTGAGACTGCTGGCACCAAAGCGGCCCTCTCACTAGCGTTGTGGGTGTGTCAGTCTCAGAGGAGTTTGAACTTTGTGCCATAACCCTCCTGAAGAGGAGCCAGTCACAGTCACGTTCCAGCCTCTGTCCTTCTTTCGATTTTGAAGCTGGTGGATGGGCCTAAAGAGGACGGTGTTTCCATTTAATATAAAATGTATTAATTTAATGAAAAGCTCAGGGGCAGGCTGGAGTTAATCCCTGTGGCTCCCTGACCCCTCCGGCGGGATGGATGTCACAGCCTGGGAAAGTGGCGCAGTCACTGGGAGCAGGAGCTCTGCCTAGAGAGAATGGCTCTGGGGGCTAGCGAAGCTGGGAGATTGGAACGGCTCAGAAACGACTCCACAGGACTCCGCAGGCAGGGGGTTCACTCACTGCAACCCCAGCTGAATTGTTGCCTTGGTATTTCCTGGCTCATGGCGCTGATTAGTCAGACGAGCTGCTGCTATCAAAGGGCCTCGCTCCTGGGATTTGGGGGATAAAGTGTCACTTTCCCACGGGGAACTCAGCTGTGGCTGTAGAGATGCCCACACAGATTCAGAGACCTGTCCAGTCACTTCTCCACTGCCAGGTTCACGTTTGTTTGCTGTTCTGCTCTATTTACTGACAGCTGTAGGAACCGATCGCCAGTTGTAATTTTCCTGTGGGGCACTATTGGGCGTGTGCAGGTGTTTTCATCATCAGCTCACCACCGTGAAGCTCCAGAGTGAGAGGGTGAAAGATGGAAGGGAAACATCTGGGGCCAGATTGGGTGCAACTGATGCAGGGAGGGGGAGATTTTCTAAAGCTCCTAAGGGATTCAGGAGCACAAGCCCCATTGATCCTAACTCCCCTGTGTTTGTGAAAATCTCCCCCCCTCCGA
This sequence comes from Terrapene triunguis, assembly GCF_002925995.2. Lineage (NCBI taxonomy): Eukaryota > Metazoa > Chordata > Testudines > Emydidae > Terrapene > Terrapene triunguis. The sequence continues at coordinate 1,342 of NW_020672503.1, read as the reverse complement.
GTGTAAATTGCACCTGCCTGTGCCCTCAAGGCCCTTTGCATTCCGGGGGTGGAGGGGAGACTCACCCCAAGGGAGGGTAGGTGAGGCGGCTGCTGTTTCCCTCAGGGGGGTTTCTGGCAGGGAGGGGGGAGCTTTACCTCTCACTGGCAGGCTCTCAGCAGCCGCCACTGAATGCAGGTGCTCAGTGAGTGACTCCCCCGCCAGCCCTGCTCTCACCTACTTCCTCCCCAGTGTGGCTGCTCTTTGAGCTGTGCCGGCCCCTGCTGCTGTCCTGGCCTGAGGCAGGTTACAGCCATTTCCCCTTGTCACAGTCCAGAGCCAGCCAGAGCTTCCATCGGCGCTATGTGGTGTGAGCCCCGAGTGAAGTCAGCCCTTGTCGGAAGCCCCCCACTGCCCCTCACAGCCATGCAGCCTCTTGCAGGCATCAGGGGCCATAGAGGCCTAGGGCCACGTTTCCAAGAGAGCTCAGCTCTGAACTGCTCCCAGGCAGGCGCCTGTGTGACGTGGGCAGGTTTCTGGGGGCTCTGAGCAGCCACAGTCGGAAGGGCAGGGTGAGCAGTGATACAACCCCTGGATTGCACCCCAAACTATCACAGACACTGCAGAAAAGGGTCACAAACATGATTTCGGGGCTAGAGCAAACGCCTCACAGTCGGAGACTGAAGGAGTTCAATCTGTTCCGTTTAGCAAAGAGAAGAGTGAGAGGTGACTTTCTGTCATGGATTCACAAGGTCTGGTCTGTGCCCTGGCCTTCAGCCAGGCCCTTGGGAGTGACCCCTTGATTATGCTGGACCCCACGATCCACACACTTCCACAGAGGCAAGTCCCTGGCTTCAGTGACTCAGAAACTGGGCCTTTGAGCACCAGCGACCCCTGGCTTTCTCCATGGCTCCCTGCAGCAAATCTAACCAAGCCAGACTCCTGCAGGAGACTTGTTCTACCCCTTCAGGGCTCAATGTTCTCAGTGAGTATCTGCAGTGACACCAGGCAGCCTTTTCCACACCAACTAACAATGTGTTAGTCACCTGGCCTATAGAGTCTGAAAGTCCTTAGGTCAGCACAGAGAAGCAAAGTTTAAGAGAGGGTTCAGCCTGGCCAGAGCTGGGGCTCTGCCGAGCCGTGCTGCTGGAGGGTCCCACTTGGCTCGCTCTCTCCCTGTCCACTGTCCAAGTGGCTCTACATCTCAGACGCCTAGCCTGTTCAGCCATGTCCCAGTGAGAGAAGCAATTCTTTCCCCCAAAGCAGTAGCGATGCCAAGGGGATCGGTATAGAGTCCTAACGATAGTTCATAAAAATATTTCAGTAAAATTCCCCACCTGTCACACCTTCATGAAGAAAATAC
>NW_020672502.1:0-4004 GCF_002925995.2 Terrapene triunguis | reverse complement strand
ATTTATAGCTGTGAACCAGTCTCACATACTAGAATCCCAGCAGTGATATATTTATTCAACAGGATTCTGTCAGTACATGTACATCAGATTGGCGCAATTAAAAAATTGAAAATACAAGGGCATAATCCTTTCGCAGGCTATCTGACTTACAGACACACACACACACACCAGCGAAAGTTACAACTCACCACAGAGGTGGATACACAGAATTTTGAACACACATAACTAACTAAATAGGTGTTAACTCTGCATGTTTAATAACCATCAGTGAAAGAGAGAGGCACAAAAATCCTGTGCAAAAGCAAGAGACAATTCTGTTACAAACAATGCACATTGTTTATAGCTCAGCATCCATGTCTGGAAGCTGAAGCTAAATGAATTCAGACTAGAATTAATGTCCTAATTTTTAACAGTGAAGGCAGTTAACCATCAGAACAACTTACTAAGGGTGGTGGATTCTCCATCACTGACCATTTTTAAAGCCACTTTGGATGCGTTTCTATAAGATATGCCCTAATTCATTGGCTCTCAACCATTCCAGACTACTGTATCCCTTTCAGGAGTCTGACTTGTGTTGCATACCCCAAGTTTCACCTCACTTCAAAACTACTTGCTTACAAAATCAGACGTAAAAATACAACTGTCACAGCCACACTATTACTAAAAAATTGCTTATGTTCTCATTTTTACCATATAATTATAAAAGAAATCAACTGGAATATAAATATTGTACTTACATTTCAGTGTATAGTACATAGAGCAGTATAAACAAGTCATTGTATATATGAAGTTTTAGTTTGTTCTGACTTCGCTAGTGCTTTTTATGTAGCCTGTTTTACATCTTTCTATCTACCCAATGGGACTCAGTGCTCAGTCTAGAAGATACCATCAGAGATGCTTAGTTTTGCAGTTCTCAAACTGTGGATTTGTGTCTCCAGAGATAACATGCTTGTTAACAGCAAAAATGTTTTTAAATAAATAAATAATATAGAGAGGTGAGAAATAACAGACCTCAACCCTATTGTTCCTCTGCAAATTTGTGTACACAGAGTCAATCCCTTACCTCTCTCTAGAAGTGCAAAGTTTCAAAGAAGATTGTTGGGGGTGGAATAGATCTGGACAAGGAGAAGAAGTCTGGAGATAAATGTGAGAAGCGAGGGACATATGCTTTTTTGTTAAAATATTATATGTTTGCTGTTGAAGAAAACAATCCAGAATACTTAACGTTGTTGTTTTAGTTAAATAAAACAATTTAAATGTCTGTCTAGTGATGTTTTCCTCCTAATACAACCTGGCAAGAAAATCCTCCAAATATTGATTAACCTGGTGAATTGGAGATAGTTCACCTCCCAATGACTTCATAAATATCTGCTTCAATTACGTTTGGTAAATGAAATAACCAGACAATCATTCATTTTCTGATATAGCTGCAAAACTAATCTGAAAAGTTTTCAAAATAAACCACGGTTTAAAAATGTATAGTGTATACCTTCTAAAAATGAAACCTACATCTATCTCTGAGTTGTGAAGAATATGTATTAAGGTTATAACAAGCAACAAGAATGTACTTTTATGTAGAAAACCATGATTAAATCGAGTCTTCCTGACTAGTTATTTAAATCAATCATGATTTAAATCAATTTGATTTCAATCAAATCCACCCTGCTAAGAATTAATTAATAAAAGAAAAGAATAGAGTTATATATGGTTAAAAGATCATATACTTACCAATATTTGGGAAGTCCTTAAATCAGGTTTGTAGCAGTGAAGGAATAGTCTGCTGGTTTGCAAAAGCCCCGCTGGTAACTTCCAAAAGATTGGAAGGTCCTCAGTCCATAGTTCAAAACACTCCTTTCAGTTGTCAATCCAGTCCAGAGAACTGTAGCAGGAAAGAGGCAAAATGGAGATGTCTGAGGTGTCTTTTATATTCTCTGCCATGTGCGTGGAAATTTACCTATACCAAACAAATCCCATAGCCCCTGTGTATGGAAAGTTACTGACAAAGAGGGAGTCCCTGAAGTCACATGTCCGCATCAAATGCCCCAATATGTTTTGTTAAATCACAGGGGTGGCCATTGGCTCCTTGTTGTCTGAGATGTCCTCAGGAATTGCTATCTGGAGAGTTGATTCTTCTTAGTGGCCCATCAAGCTTGACTAGTCCATTCACAATGGACTGGAGAGACTGGATGTAAACTACACTGTGAGTGTCACCCCAAGAACAAACAAATCTGAGATACAAATACATCACCAATAGTCAGAACGTCAGATACTGTGATGATACATGGATTTAACCAGGATAATCATACTTGACAGACTAACTTTTCCATTGATACCTTACATGATGTACTTTGTACAAGATTTGTTGCAATTATATAATAATGGGATCAATAATATTATAAATGGTCACCCATCTTTTATACAATGTCACAATATTCCCATGGTTATAGCTGCCTATTGTATCCCGCATAATATCTGTAAGGCAAAGGGGGGAAAGTTGCTGCCTGTGAGGAGGTGGGGAGGCTATTGGCTGAGACTGAACAGCCAGGCGCAAGGGCCATTACAAGAGCCCAACATGAAGCTGTGCAACTAAGGGAGGCTTTGAATGAGCACTTTAAGGTCATTCACAGCAGTGTTCTCTCTTGGAGTGTTCTCTGGTCTGAATATTAGGGTGCTGTTAGGAACTGTCTGGTGTTTGCTGTACTTTTATAAATAGGACTGGGTATTTTAGTGATCCTATGAATTGTGTCAAGTATCAGGGTGTAGCCGTGTTAGTCTGTATCCACAAAAACAACAAGGAGTCCGGTGGCACCTTAAAGACTAACAGATTTATTTGGGCATAAGCTTTCATGGATAAAAAAACGTCACTTCTTCAGATGCACCTTCAGATGAATTGTGTGGTGCTTGCTGTATGTTTACAAGTACTCTTTGCTTCCTCAAAGGAAATCTGCGCAACACCCTCAAAAGACTGGTAATTTTGCAACAAAAAAACTTCAAAAACAGACCCCAAAGAGAGACTGCTGAACTTGAATTAATATGCAAATTAGATATAATTAACTTAGGTTTGAACAGAGACTGGGAATGGTTGGGTCATTACACTAATTGAATCTATTTCCCCATGTTAAAATATCCTCACACCTTCTATGGGTTATCTTGATTATCACTTCAAAGACTTTTTTCTCTCTCCGACTGATGATAGCTCATCTCAATTGATTGGCCTCTTACAGTTGGTATGGCTACTTCCACCTTTTCATGTTCTCTGTATGTATAAATATCTTCTTTCTGTGTGTTCCATTCTATGCATCCGATGAAGTGGGGTTTAGCCCATGAAAGCTTATGCTCAAATCAATTTGTTAGTCTCTAAGGTGCCAGAAGTACCCCATAACTTTGCTAGACACTTAAAATCATGGACTCAACAGGAACACCAGTTTTATGGCTCATTACAACAATTTGTAACACACCCCACTGCTTGCTAACCTTTAATTGCCTACTTCAAACCCCTTATGCAAAACAATGTAACCCTCAATTGCCTACTTCTTTTCAAGTGGCCTCCTACAACTTGCGTTACCCCTTTTACTTAACAATCTGTTCCAACTTGTATTTAGCTCAGGCACTCTAATTTCCTTCCCCAGACCTGAAGAACACCTCTGTGTAGCTTGAATGCTTGTACTTTCCATCAACAGATGATGGTCCAATGAAAAATATTACCTCACCTACCTTGTGTCTCCAATAGCTCTGTTTTGTTAACTTGTGGATGAGCTGGATGCCATCATTAAGTGTAAAGACTGTAAGAGAAAATGCACATACACACACCCCCAGATTCTCTTCCCCGTTTTCAGGCTCATTCGTGTTTACCTGACAGGACTGTCTTCTGTGATGGAGTCTCGAACAGGTCCAGGCAGTTCAATAAAAAAGTAGCAGATCTGCAGGGCACGACCAGATCTATTAGAGGCCTCCCTCGCCTTTTGGTATTCCTGGCAAAGTTCCTTTGTTCTCATGTGGCACTG
>NW_020672501.1:0-5849 GCF_002925995.2 Terrapene triunguis | reverse complement strand
ATGTCATCACTCAGTGCATTTGCCCAGAAGCTGGGGTCAATTTCTACACACTGTGACTGCAGTAGCAACAGGCCATTTACGTTCCTGATACAGTGACAGGGTTTAATTTCCAGTTATAAATGGAGGTAGAAGCAGCGTAACTGACACTGTCCATCCTGTTACTTTTCTCTCTGTGTGGTTCCCCCTCATCCTTCCTCAGCATTTGGTTCAGACCCGGGAGAGGAGCCCCACTGTGAACTATCCCACACTTAATTTACCTGTAAACAGCCAGAGAGACAGAAACAGCCTTTGTCTGACAGAAAACCTGGTTCACACCTTTGCCGGTGACCACCCATCTAGACACAGACACTGGGACCATAATGGTCGGTGTTTACACAGAACTGCTTGCACACCAGCCGTACGTGTGTTTCACAATGACACTGGTGACCAGTGACACACACTTGAATGTGAGACTCACGCCCCAGGCCCGCACGCTGGCCCCTTTGCCAGGTGGTACTAAGGGGTCCCTGGATCACACCGTGCATCTAGCGTGGGACAGTCCAGGGGTCACCTAGAGAAGAGAAGCAGAACGACAGGGTCCCCTAGGCACCGTGACACAGAAATAATAAGATGCAAATGCCCTAAGCCCCATTGCTTAGACCAGTGGGTCTCAAACTTTTGTACCGGTGACCCCTTTCACACAGCAAGCCTCTGAGTGTGACCCCCCCCCATATGAATTAAAAACACTTGTTTCTATATTTAGCACCATTATAAATGCTGGAGGCAAAGCAGGGTTTTGGATGGAGGCTGACAGCTCGTGACCCCCCATGAAATAACCTTGCAACCCCTTGAGGGGTCCCGACCCCCAGTTTGAGAACCCCTGACTTAAACCATTGGTTTGCAACCTTTCTTCACTTGCAGAGCCCTACAACATGTCGAATGGAGGTGCAGACCCCTTTGTAAATCTAATCATGGTCTGCAGATCCCCAGGGGTCCGCGGAGCACAGGAAACCACTGGCTTAGACAGTTAGACTGAAAGTCCTGCAACAATCTCCTCTCATTGTTTTCTGGTTCTCTCCCCGACTGTTGTCTTTGGGGCAACTCTTTGTTATATGTTTGTTTATTATTATTTATTGGTATTACAAGTGACACTTACCCAGTCATTTAACGTCGCTCAACGTCAACAATGGAGTGCAGCAGGGCGGCGTAGTGGCTCCTACATCGTTTAATATTTACTTCCCACTCCTGCTTGAACGTGCGTTCCGTGATGTCCGAGGGGGTGTCTGCACTAGCACCAGACAGGACGGAGGTGGGTTTAACACTGCACGGTGCAGAGCTAAGAGGAAGGTGAAGGAGATCATCATAAGGGACCTGTTGTTTGCAGATGATGCAGCCCCTGTGGCTCACCGTGTTGATGCCCTGCAACATTATTACCAAGTGCTCTGATTCATGCAAAATCTCTGGGCTAGCAAGAAGCTTGAAGAAGACAGTTATCACGCCCCAGGGCTCTTCAGAGCCAGTTCCAGATATCACCTTAGGGGGTATTCGTCTGGATGGTGTGGACCAATTTTGCTACCTTGGCTCCACTGTTACCAGCCATGTAGATCTTGACGCTGAGCTCACTAGCAAATCAGCAAAGCAGCCGGGAACTTTTGTCTTTTGCAAGACAGAGTCTGGAACAATAACAAATGGTCCATTAAAGTGAAAATCTGTATTTATAAGACGTGTGTGTTATCCACTCTTCTGTATGACTCAGAAACATGGACGACTTATGCCAAACATACCAGGAGACTAACCAGCTTCCATGTCAGATGCTTGAGTAAAATTCTTCAAATAAGACGGCAACATGGGGTGACAAATGTGCAAGTGCTAAATTGTGCTGGTATGTCATTTATGGGAATGTTAATTAGTAAGAAAGGGCTGAGGCAGCTTGGTCATGTCACACGACTGCTGGATTACAGGATCCCGAAGAGTTTGCAGGACTTTGACGCTCACAAAAGATCTAGAAAGAGAGGCAGACCGCTGCGCAGATTCCGGGATGCTTGCAAAGCTGACGTAGTGTCCTTTGGAATCTCTGTGGATGATTGGGAAAGGAACGCAGAATGCCGCGCCGGTTGGCAGAGTCAGCTTGTAGATGGAGCGAGGTGAATTGGATCAAGCTTTGTGATGGCCAACATCGGAGGAGGAAAGAATCTGCTGCTCGGATTCAGAGCGTTGCTAATGTGTGGGTGTGTCGTACCTGTGGACTGGACTGTCACTCGCCCATCGGACTCAGCAGCCATCAAAGAACTCACCGGCGCACAGACCATGTGCTGTAAAGAGCGACGGTGCTATTGCATTTGTGCTGCAGTGGCACTTAGCTCCAGTCATGGAGCATGACTCAGTTGTGCTAGGGGCTGTACAAACTCAGAACAGACAAGCGTAAGACAAACGGCAACAGGTAGAGCACATGGTAAGAGTAAGGTATTTTACAGAGTCTAGCACAATGTGATCTCTAAAGTATCATACATTAAAATAATAATTTGTAATTCAGTCTCTAGGGGGCAGTCCTGTACAGGGGATACTGGTATGACAGTGTCAAAGGGGGCTGCTCAGTGAAGTTAATGGGGCCCAGAACCTCAAAGGTATTTAGGTTCTCATCTCCCACCTTTGAGGATCTGGTCCTGTGAGTTTTTTCCAGTAACTTCAATAAACTTTGGATGAGAACTTCTGCCAGGCTCCGCCAGAGTGTGCTGTGTGTTAGTGTGTGTTAGTGCTGTGTGTTAGTGCTGTTATAACGAATGCCAGCCTCGTTATCTGTTTTTGGGAGAGTCCCACCTTCACTAGTCAGGAATCTTTTGATAAAGCAGCTTTTTGTTTGAAAATGCCGATTCAGTGAACCCAAAACTTTTTGCGGAAACAGAGCTGGTTTGGTGAAACTTTCCTTGGGACGAGTTCTCACAGCCAGGACGGACCATGTGAGAATAGCCCACGGTCAGGGCCCTCACCTGGGATGTGAAAAAACCCCGGTCAAGTCCCTGATCTGTCCCAGTCAGAGCAGTGACTTACTTGTATCTCCTACCTCTCAGGTGAGTGAGTTGGGTGGGTGGGTTGTGGTCCGCTTGTTTGGGAAATTGTGGAATGGTTTCATCCCAATTTAGGACAGAAATTTTTTTTTATATCAATATTTTTTGTCGTATGGGAAAACCATTTCCTGCCCAGCAATTTACGGGCTGCCCTGTACAAGGCACTTTCCAAACAGGGAAGGCACACTTTGTCCTTAGATGGTAAGCAATTCACAGCAGGGAATCTATGTTAAGGGGAAGGGAAGAAAAACATGTCATTTATCTACAGATCAATAGACCAGATCAAAAACTTGCCATCAAAACATTTTTCTTAAACAGAAAATACATTTTTTACAAAAAGAAAAGGTCTACCCCTTTTTCCCCTTCCCAAAATGAGAGGCCCGGCTTAAGCGGGAATTATTTGGGGGCAGGTCTCTGGCCTGTATCGTACAGGAGGTCAGACGACATGACCACCCCGGTCCCTTCTGGCCTTGGAATCTACAACTCGTGTTCAGTTTTCTGTTTGTGCTTTTTGTTTGTTTTGTGCTTTAGTTTCTGCTCCAAGTTAAGGACCCTCAGATTTCCCTCAACCTCCATGACAGCTCCCCTTGTGACCTTTAGGGCAGAGTTTCAGAACAGCTCAGCTCACTCTATATGAGGGATAGCTCAGTGGTTTGAGCATTGGCCTGCTAAACCCAGGGTTGTGAGTTCAATTCTTGAGGGGGCCACTTAGGGATCTGGGGCAAAATCAGTACTTGATCCTGCTAGTGAAGGCAGGGGGCTGGACTCGCTGACGTTTCAAGGTCCCTTCCAGTTCTAGGACATAGGATATCTCCTTTAATTATATATATATAAAAAAATCCAGAGGTGTAGCAGCTCTACTCACCAGGAAAAAGAAAGACGTTAGTGTCATCATTAGGTTCCAGAGTTAACATGTCAATTAATTAAATGGGGCACTTTTCAAGCTCTCTGCTGACTCAGGCTCTCTTTGATTTGCCAGAGTATATTCATAACCAAACAAGCTAGAAACATACTCTTTTTTAAATAAAAGCAGGGATTCTTCATAATCTAAATAGCTTATTCACTTCCGGTATTAAGGGAATATTAGATTTAAACCCCTGTTCAGTAGTACCATTGCAATGCAGTTATTGTGCACTAGAGTTAGTGTTGTGAGCATTGTAAAGATGGTTTTTCAGCAGGGATCTGGAGGGAGCAATGGTTGGAGAGGCAGGATGCTGCACAAGAGATGATGAATGTGTAAGTTCTGCATCCACTGAAGAGGCTGCATTGGCCCTTTACGTGATCTTAGACATTGCGTCCACTTCTGCACCGCTTGGCTTCCTTCTAGAGCACTCGTCTGGCTGCCTGCAGATGAAATGTCTGTCTGAGTAGCACCTGGAGCTGCTGACCCCATGTTCATCCAGGTAGGCGCAGTGCCCTTCCCCTCTGACCTGAAACCTGCAACGAGAAGCTGCGTGGGGTTATCAGATGCAGCCAATTCCCATTCCTGCTCACGTACGGAGAAGCAATGTGGTTCAGTGGTTCAGATGCAGGGGAACTGGGGTCTCAACCAGGCTTTGCTACTAATCAACCCTGAGCGAGTCACTTCTAGCTGTAAATGTCACAGTGGACGCTGAGCACCTAAAAATCCGGCTCACAGAGAACAGGAAACAGAGGTTGTGAAGTTTCTTGCAGGTATTTCCAGTGTGTGAGGGGACATAGGCCTGGAAGGGAGTTCCTGGGTCACTGAGTCCAGCCCCCTGCTATGGCAGGCAACCCCGGCATATCTTCCTGTTCGTAGACTTCTCAGGCTAGTTAGGTGGTTCACCCCACTGCTCCTACGGCTGCTTCAGAACCTCCTTCCTCTGATGGGCAGAAACCTTCTGCTAATTTCCAGCCCCAAATTAATTCCTGGCCAGTTTATCCCTGTGTGATCTTGTGCCAACATTGTCCTGTAGTTTCAGTAGCTCTTCTCCCGCCCAGGTGTCTACCCCCGAGGTATTTACAGAGAGCAATGAGACCCCCCTCTCATCTTGCTAGGCTCAACCAGCCAAGCTCTTTCAGTCTCCTCGGATAAGAGAGACTCTCCATTCCCATGAGCATCCTAGCTGTGCTTCTCTGCACCTGTTCCAGTCTGAGTGTGTCTTTCTTGAATACGGGTGACCAGAACTGGACACATTAGTGCAGCTAGACTGGAAATGAGGCAATACCTCAGGGTAAGCAAACCTCAAAAGAACGGCCGTGCTGGGTCAGACCAATGGTCCATCTAGCCCAGTATCCTGTCTGCTGACAGTAGCCGGTGCCAGGTGCTTCAGAGGGAATGAACAGAACAGGGCAACCATCACTACCCTGATCCATCACCTGTCCGACACTCCCAGCTTCTGGCAAACAGAGCTAGGGACATCCAGAGCCCATTATCTTCTCCCCCTGGGTCTCCCAAGCCCTCCCTCACACTTCCCATCCGTTTCCTCTTCCTCCCCTTGTGCCCCAGGCAGCCAGAGCCCAGCCGTGCTTAGGAAGAACCTAACACGGCTACCGAGCTGCTCCCCCACGGATCTGCCGCATCCCCTAGCTGTAGCGATTCCCCTCGTTGGGGTGTCATTGTGCACCAACGATGGGATGTGCTCGTGAATGATTCAGGGGGAACCGTGTGTACAGAGGTGGGTGACAAATGGAATTTCCATCCTACGGGAAATTCTCATGTTTTGGGACAAAAAGTCAAAATATTTAGCTTTCCCACAGAACGGAAATTCCCTTCCCCTCCAAAAAAAAAAAAAACAAAAAAAAAAGATTTAGGTCAACCCAAATGAAACATTTTCATTAGAT
>NW_020672500.1:0-3436 GCF_002925995.2 Terrapene triunguis | reverse complement strand
GAACAACCAAAAACCTAATGAATTGTATGGGCCAGATTCGTCCCAGCCGCTTCTGAGAGAAGCATCTCTTATCTCTCTGTATAATTTGGGGAGCAGTGTTAAATTCTGATGGGACACCATAGAAGCTAAACTAGCAGAGGCTGCAGTGGGAATCTGTGTATCCTCTGGTTCTTCTAGCCAGGCCCACTCCTAGCCAGCACCACTCACACCTTGTCCTGCCTGTTTGAGGACATCCTGGTAGAGGAGAGATTGCTGGCGTTTTGCAGTGCAGCAGCCTCCTTCCTGGTACTCTTCCCGTCACTGAGACTCTGCCCTTGGATCTACAGGAGGAGCCACTGTTGATCAGGGAATGATTCCGGGCCCTGGAATTTAGTCTGCAAGACAGAGAGTAGATATAAATTGATCATTTCTGCCCAACAGTTTCAATAATATTGTCCCAAGTTGATTATAGCATATTGATCACCACTGAGAGAGTCTCCTCTTGAGAGCAGATATAGTCTGAGTACTGTTGGTGTATAGACAGAGGTTAATATTAAGCTGACACCTAAAGATAATAAATATACAAAAAGAGGGGCTGCAGTCAAAGCTCGAAGAATGTTATAAGCTGAATCATATCTTGACTAACTGGCCTACTAGTTCCAGATCGGAGGAGGCAGGGAGAGACTGTGTAATGTAGGTATTGATTTTTATATAGCCCATATCCTGTAGGTCAAAGAACAAAAATGTCTGTCCATTATGATGACCCAAGTTTTTGAGTAGCACAGGTGACTGCAGTTATTGTTATTTCGTAACACTAGGTGGCACTGTAGTCAATTGAACTACAAAACATTGGGAAAATCCTTAGGCATCTAGGCTTAACAAAATTAATACGATAAAATGCATAAAAATTTAAATTTAACTGATAAGACACCAGATTTTGACCAGTGAGGAAGAAAATTAATCTGATTTTTATAAAATTCACAAAAATGTTCTGAATTAAATTAAGTTTAACTTTATTCTGTTTAATCAATAAATTAAAGGTTTTTATGTTTCTTGACCAACTGTCTTTAGGTCAAACGCAAATTAATGGCATCTCACCACAGCCTGCTGGAGTCATTATAGGTAAACCACACCCTGTTACAGTTACCACCTCTGTTCTTCCAGCTCCTCCAAAACCACAACCTAAGCTAAAGAAGCCCAACATAGCAGTAATAGAGATGAGATCAGAAAAAAAGGACCCTCCTAAACTCACTGTGCAGGTATGAAGCAAGCACAACAACTGCTGTACTTATTAATATTCGCTAAAGATTGTTCGTGTTCAAGGACAGGGTAGGCCCATTACTCAATAAGGCAGGAAAGACCATAACAGAAAATGTGGACATAGCAGAAGCGCTAAATGCCTTTTTTGTTTCAGTTTTCACCAAAAAGGTCAGTAGCGATTGAAGCACTAACATAGTGAATACCAGCGAAAATGAGGTAGGATCTGAGGCTAAAATAGGTGAAGAACAAGTTAAAAATTACTTAGACAAGTTAGATGTCTTCAAGTCACCAGGGCCTGATGAAATACATCCTAGAATACTCAAGGAGCTGACTGAGGAGATATCTGAGTAGGGTGACCAGATGTCCCGATATTTGGGGCTTTGTGTTATATAGGCTCCTATTACCCCGCACCCCCATCCCAATTTTTCACACTTGCTGTCTGGTCACCCTATATCTGAGCGATTAGCAATTATATTTGAAAACTCATGGAAGATTGGAGAGATTCCATAGCCCGGGAATAGGGCAAAGATCATGCCAATCTATAAAAAAGAGAATAAGAACAACCCGGGGAATTACAGACCAGTGGGGGGAAAAAAACCTAACTAGCTTCAAGACTGAGCTTGATAAGTTTATGGAGGGGGATGGCATGATAAGACTGCCTACAGGACTGCTAGCAGGAAATATCTCCAGCGGCCAGTGATGGGACACTAGATGTGGAGGGCTCTGAGTTACTACAGAGAATTCTTTCCAAGGTGTCTGGCTGGTAGGTCTTGCCCACATGCTCAGGGTCTAACTGAATGACATATTTGGAGTTGGGAAGGAATTTTCCCCTGGGTCAGATTGGCAGGGACCCTGTTGGGTTTTCGACTTCCTGTGCAGCGTGGGGCACGGGGCACTTGCAAGTTTAAACTAATGTAAATGGTGGATTCTCTGTAACTTGAAGTCTTTAAATAATGATTTGAGGACTTTAGTACCCAGCCAGATGTTAGGGGTCTATTCCAGGAGTGGGTGGGTGAGGTTCTGTGGCCTGCAATGTGCAAGAGGTCAGACTAGATGATCATAATGGTCCCTTCTGACCTTAAAGTCTATGAATCTGAGACCAGTCAGCTTAACTTCAGTAATCAAAAAGATAATGGAGCAAATAAGCAATCAGTTTGCAAACACCTAGAAGATAAGGTGATAAGTAACAGTCAACATGGATTTGTCAAGAACAAATTATGTCACACCAACCTAATAGCTTTCTTTGACAGGGTAACAAGCCTTGTGGATAGGTGGGAAGCAGTTGATGTGATATATCTTGACTTTAGTAAGGGTTTTGATACTATCTCGCATGACCTTCTCATAAACAAACTAGGGAAATATAGCCCACATGGTTCTACTGTAAGGTGGGTGCATAACTGGTTGGAAAACCATTCCCAGAGAGTACGTATCAGTGGTTCACAGTCAACCTGTCAGGGCATATCAAGTGGAGTCCCACAGGGATTGGTTCTGGGTCCAGTTTTGTTCAATATCTTCATAAATGATTTAGATAAAGGCATAGAGAGTACACTTGTAAAGTTTGTGGACATACCAAGTTGGGAGGGGTTACCAGTGCATTGAAGTATAGGATTAAAATTCAAAATGATCTAGATAAACTGGAGAAATGGTCTAAAGTAAATAGGATGAAATTCAGTAAGGACAAAGTCAAAGTACTCCATTTAAGAAGGAACAATCACACACATACAAAATGGGAAATGACTGCCTAGGAAGGAATCTGGGGGTTGTAGTGGATCACAAGCTGAATGAGTGAACAGTGTAACACTGTTGCCAAAAAGCAAACATCATTCTGGGACGTATTAGCAGGAGTGTTGTAAGCAAGACACAATAAATAGTTCTTCCACTCTACACCATGCTGATAAGGCCTCAGTGGTGTGTTGTGTCCAATTCTGGGCGCCACGTTTCAGGAACAATGTGGACAAATTGGAGAAAGTCCAGAGGAAAAACACGATTAAAGGTCTAGAAAACATGACCTATGAGGAAAGATTTTAAAAAATGGGTTTGTTTAGTGTGGGGAAGAGTACACTGAGAGGGGACATAACAGTTTTCAAATACATAAAAGGTTGTTACAAGGATAGGACAAGAAGCAATGGGCTTACATTGCAGCAAGGGAGTGTGACGGGTTGGATCACAGAAACCCCCTTGGGAGCTGCCACCCGAT
>NW_020672499.1:0-6106 GCF_002925995.2 Terrapene triunguis | reverse complement strand
CAGCTTATGTATCTAGTAGTCCACTCCACTTCTCTTTAAAAGTGAGATTTCAGGGCCATTAAACACCCAATTTTCACAGTGACTCAACAAACATATTTAGCACAGGTGTTTCTGTAAGTCCTGGATATCCAAACTTTGCTCATCTGAGGGCTTCCTGGCAACTTGACAGAAGTGTAACAGACACAACTAATTTACATAAAATGGAGCTGATTATAGCTGCCCACCTCTTTGATACAGAGGTGCAGCCCATGGAGACATGTCCCAGCATGCAATACTGCTGCTTGATCTGAGGAGCCACAGCTAAGATCAAGATGGAGCCTGACACTGGGGCCTGTCATCTCTGCAAGCTGCTCCTCAGTATTAAAAATGAGGACAGCTACAGACTGCGTTATAGAAGTCCACAATCCACTTTTTGCCAGTTGTAAGTGATGATCTACATTTTGAAAAGTAACAGGATTTAATAGCTTCAAATTCACATTTCCAATAAATAAATAATAAAAAAATTACTTGGGGATGCTGTGTGGCCCAGGAGCTCCTGCTAAAGATTTATGCTGTCTGTGTTTATCTCTCTGTGTTAAAATCATAGAAGATTAGGGTAGGAAGAGACCTCAGGAGGTCATCTAGTCCAACCCCCTGCTCAAAGCAGGACCAACACCAACTAAATCATCCCAGCCAGGGCTTTGTCAAGCTAGACTTTAAAAACCTCTAAGGATGGAGATTCCACCACCTCCTTAGGTAACCCATTCCAGTGCTTCACCACCCTCCTAGTGAAATAGTGTTTCCTAATATCCAACCTAGACCTCCCCCACTGCAACTTGAAACCGTTGCTCCTTGTTCTGTCATCTGCCATGACTGAGAACAGCCGAGCGTCAACCGTTTTGGAGCCCCCCTTCAGGTAGTTTGAAGGCTGCTATCAAATCCCCCCTCACTCTTTTCTTCTGCAGACTAAACAAGCCCAGTTCCCTCAGCCTCTCCTTGTAAGTCATGTGCCCCATCCCCCTGATCATTTTCATTGCCCTCTGCTGTACTCTCTCCAATTTGTCCACATCCTCTCTGTAGTGGGGGGCCCAAAACTGGACACACTACTCCAGATGTGGCTTCACCAGTGCCGAATAGAGGGGAATAATCACTTCCCTTGATCTGCTGGCAATGCTCCTACTAATGCAATGTTCTTAGCTTCTGTATTATGTACATTCAAAAAGTATATGTAAAAAAGTAACTAATGCTTTATCAACTGCCCACAGGTATACACAGGATGATCAGCTGAAAATGTTTTTGATAAATTTATTTAAAGCTTGAATTTTGCCAGGTTAAGGCAGAAGCTGAAGTTATTTGTTCAAGAAAAATAGACGGGACTAAACTTTCAGATTTTGATAAGCAAAATAACTGTAAAATGTTAAATCTACCAGTTTTGATTTGGAAAAATTATAGGATTTAGGAGATGAGCATTCATGTCAGTGAGTGTAAATTTTCTTTCTTTTTGGTATATATGATACCTAAGATACTTTAGAACTCTTTGGTCAGTTAGTTTATAGATTAGCTGTAATTGGATGCCATTAAATGATAGTAATACTATGTAGTATGAGACTCACTTGGCAATCCTTGGATGAAAGGTACTATGTAAGTGAGAAGTATTATTTAATTATTTTATATTAGGTGTTCTGTTGCCACTTGTACATCATCTCTTCTTCTAGCCTTAGTTCCATCTTTAGAGGGTGCCTCTTTGACTCATTCTACTCCATTCTAGTCTGTCTTGAAGCAGTTCTGTGAAAACTTCACAGCTAATCAAATCCATTTGTATGACACCCACATATGTAGTTTTGGGGTTTTCCATCCTTTCTCTTGCCCTTCATTTCTAAGTTTAACACCCTGTTTCCTATTTATTCTTCTGATCTTCTTTTCAGATGCCCAAACCATCTAAGCCTGGATTCCCTCAGTATTTCTATAATCGGTACCACCTTCACGCTTCTCCTAATTTGTTTGTTCTGAACATGGTCCATCCTTGTAACTCCAAGCATCCATCTTAATGTTTTTATTTCCATTGTTTACAAGATCTGCTCCTGTCTCTTCCTTGGTGCCCAGTATCCAGCATCATACAAAAGTGCAAGCCTAATTATTGTCTTGTAAATCTTGCTTTTCAATTTGATAGGCATTCTCCTATCACAGATCTCTTCACTCACTTCTCTCCATTTAATCCATGCCTTTCCTGTTCTGCTTATACATTCACAATTGTTCTGTGCTACAGAACCGAGGTACTTGAACTTCTATACCTTTTGGTCATGGCTGATTTTGCAGACTTAGTCTCATTGTCTTTCTGCAAGGTATCATTGAATCGATAGACCATTTATACTGTTTTATTTCTGGTTTTCATGCAGTTTCTTTCAAATATGCACCGCCATCTCTAAATCTTCTTCCACTTCCTCTTTGCTTTCTCCCATGAGCACTACATCATCCTCAAATAGCATGCACTGGAGTGCCACTCTTGGGATGTTTTCTGTAAGTACATGGAGTGCCAACCTGAACAAAAAGGGGCTAAGTGCCGAGCCTTGAAGTAATGCAATTCTTACTAGAAACTGTTCAGTTTCTCCACATGGCCATCTAACTGGGGTAACTTTTGTGGTACCACTTGTACATTATATATTACTACTGATACTACTTAGTTCAGACTTTGTCACCTTCTAATTGCATTAAGGGACATTATGATGAGATTTATTTTGTAGTTAATGATTATTTTTAGGGTGTTCCTTGATTTATTTTCAGAAACTTACACATCAAAAGTGTGGTAAACTTTATAATGTAATAATAATTTTGTATCCACATCTGTTATTTTTGCCAGTTTCTGTCTCATGAAAGCGCCCCCTAATTTCAAGAGGTAGTGGTGGTGTTTGTGGATGTTTTTTTTTTTTTTAAATGTGTCAGTCATGATTTTGGTTCTACTATTACACACCAAGCCAATCATTTTTGTGTCCCAGTTAGGTTAGTTATTTACTCCACAAATATTTTGAGTTGTGTCCATTGACTGCTGGATGGGATTTAATTTTCCAGGCCCATTCTGTATTTTAAATTAACTGTTTTTTAAATGAGAGGATTCAAGATAATTTCTTTGAGATAATTTATCTTAAAATATGAAGGTTGTTGGTATGTTCTGGACTTCTAGGAAATATATCCATGTGTATTGTGTGTGTTTGTGTATACATGTGTGCACACGTGTGTGTATTGCGATTGCATCTACATAGATGGTCAAGTCAAGCATGTTAATCTAAAAGAGTGTATTTAACCACTCAATAGCAGCGGGAACCAGGCAGCCCTTGCCGATGGATGCAGCCTGCAAGTATGGGCCTACATCTTCTAACTAGGTCATAGTGGTAAAGTGGGGAGTCACGAAGACCCCACTTTTAGTCATTAGCAGCACATCTGATCACTCCACATCTGAAATGATTGGGCTTTACCCAAAGATGACGTGGAAGATTCAAACCAGGGCGCTAGACTGATGGATCTGTCAGGAGATGGGCACTAGCTACGCATGAAGCTTGTTCTTGCTACCTAGTATGCCACTTGGAGGGAATTGTCCAAACGGGGATTCTTGCCATGAGACAGTGGATCAGTGGATTAAACACATCTTTAAACAGGGTAAATATGGCATGCCTTGCACCTTAAGGAGCAGATTCTGCATGGGAACTTGTAACCCTATGTCAGGAAGAAAGATATTGGACAGGACCAGCACCCAGGCCTAGCTGGTTGATCTCATTAGTACCTGTTGTTATGTGCATGGTTTCATTCAGCTGAGTATCTACCATCCTTCATGTAAAGAACTGTGAATCAGAAATAGGGACCACACATCTCAAAGAACTCCAGTTATGGAAGGTAGGTAACCTTTCTTTTCTTAGGCTTGGTCTACACTTACCCCCCAAGTCGAAGTAAGGTACGCAAATTCAGCTACGTGAATAACGTAGCTGAATTCGACATACCGTACTTCGAACTTACCGCGGTTCAGACGCGGTCCACACGCGGCAGGCAGGCTCCCCGTCGACTCCGCGGTACTCCTCTCGTTGAGCTGGAGTACCGCAGTCGACGGGGATCACTTCCTGGTTCGATTTATCGCGTCCAGACCAGACGCGATAAATCGAACTCGGAACTTGGATCCCCAGCCGCCGAACTAGCGCGGCAGTGTAGACCAGCCCTTAGTGTCTGCACATTGGCTCCTTAGGTAGCACCAGCTAGTTTGCTGATCTCAGGTTTTCTTGTCTTTATTTTCAGTGAGGTCTTGGTAAGGTGTTCCTTGAAAATCAAGGTAGTGTCCAGTGTAACACCCAGATACACCGGATATGGGCTGTGATGCAGCCTGTCATCATTCAGGAAGATGTTGAGCTGTTTGTTGGCCTTCGTATCGTACAGATGGATGCAGCTGGAAATTGTCTTTTTGGTACTAGGTTTAAGTTTCCATCTTTTGCAATAGTGGACCATCTCTTTCATATCAGCATTCAGAACTACTTGAGGTGACTGAAATCCTTGTCCTGTAGTGCCAGACTGATGCAGACTGATGATGTCTGCATACATAAAATGTCTGGCAGTGGGGTTGGGAAGGTCATATGTAAAGAGGTTGAAGAATATCTGTGATAGAACTGAGCCCTGAGGTGTAGGACATTCTTTTTGGACCTTCAGTGCTTTCCCAGACATTAAGATCCAGTGGTAAGTTATTGTTTTTTGCTATGAAGATCCATATTCATTCCGAGCGGGAAAGTGTAAACAATGACCTTGTATTTTCTAGCAGAAAGGGGTCAAATGAGGATGTAAATTATCTTTAAAAGGGATTTAATCCATTGTGCTATATTACACCAGAACTAGGATACGCTCTCATAATGTGTCTTCGATTGCCTTTGATTTCTCACATTTGTTTGTGATCATGAGTTTTATATTGTAAAGCCTGTTGGGGAAAAAACTATGCCTATCTACTTTTCCAGATGTACTAAGAATTTATACTTGGACACGTGCAATAAATCTAGTTGGTCTATTGACTGTACTAACTTTGTCTTTGTTCCAAAAATAATTCTCCCCATTTGGCCAGTGTCCTCCCACTCAGCCTTTTGTATCAGAAGAGTCTGGTAAACACACACACACTCTTCAGTATACGTGGCAAGTCAGATGACTTTGGTTAAGTTTGTACAAGATGCAGGGTGGATTGATTTAAATCAAAGTAATTTAAATCACCGATTTTAATCATGTTTTGCATTTGTACTTTTTAATTCTTTTCCTAAAGAAAGGTTGATTTTCATTGGTTGGTAACCATTGTAACGTGTTGATTTGCAACCAAATTTCACCTTTTTGCTAGCCAGGAGGATATACTATGTTTATACACTTTTATTTAAGCAATTGTATAGCTTAACATACATTTATTCAGATTCTTAATGTTTATTTTTTATGATAGAATGGTGAATGATGCATTTCTTATTCACTAGATGATTAATTTTGCACTTGTGATTTGTGTCAAGCTGTGTTCAGATGGAAGTTGGAATTCAATTTAAAAAAAACCACCCTTATTTATTCAACAAAGGGAGATTGGTAGTAGTTAGTGGATTGAACTGATTGTTTCTGGTTACCATATCCTTCAAGATTTTAGAACTAGTAAATCTCATCCTCTCTCACTTTGTTTTTATTCAGAAAGTGGATGAGGAAAACAAGCTTTTCCTGCTTTTTCAACTCCCAATAAGTTTCTCAACTTTGAAAAAACTAGTAATTGAACTCAACCAGCTGAATAAACTGAAATGAAGAAAATATTCTCTTTGCACTTACGGAAGAGGCTGTTGCTGTCAACAGCTGGCTTAGCAGTCCAACAAATTCTGGTTCTAGGTCTTAGCCAGTGACTTCCTCTAGTTCAATGATTTGACTTTCTTTGGCAGCAAACATGTAGTGCTTGAATATTTTTTTATTTAATTTAATTTTTTTAATTAGGGCTGTCAATTAATCACAGTTAACTCACGCGAGTAACTCAAAAATTAATCGCGATTAAAAAAATTATCACAGTTTTAATTGCACTGTTAAACAATAGAATACCAATTGAGATTTATTAATTTTTTTTGGATGTTTTTCTACATTTTCAAATATATTG
>NW_020672498.1:0-3646 GCF_002925995.2 Terrapene triunguis | reverse complement strand
AGGTGCTGAGTTTCCCCCACTTGGGAATTGAGATTGCTCTGCCTTTTGCGAGAGTGAGCGGTAGAGAGGTAGTGTGGCCTAGTGAATAGCACTCTGGACTGGGACTCAGGCTATATGGGGTTCCGGTTCCAGCTCTGCCACTAGCCTTCTTGAGTAAGTGGTGATGCTGCTCTGTGCCTCAGTTTCCCCATCTGTAAAATGGGGATTATGATACTAATTTCCTTTGTAAAGTGCTTTGACATCTGCTGAGGAAAAGCACTGTGTAAGAGCTAGGTATTATGAATCCTTTTTATTAGCATGGCTCCAATGACCTGCCCTCCACTATACCATGTCATGCCTGAGTCTAACCTCCAGTAGGACTGGGGAGACCTGGTCGAGAAAAATAAATTTCATGGCACATTTCAGAGAAAGAGATTGTCTCCCCCCCACCCCCCACCCCAAAAAAAAAAAGTTTTAGTCTAAATAGTCAAGACAGACAAAAGCTAGGAGGGGAAAGGAGAGGGCTAGAGAGATGAATCGACTTGTCCAGGTTCATACAGCAGGGGCAGGGGACTAGAATGCAGGTGTCCTGCGTTCCAGTTCAATGGCCTGTCCACTGGACCAGACTTCTTCCTGTGTCTTCATCATGCTGTCTGATTAGCCCTATCTCCCTTTATTACAACAGATTTTGGCTGCAACTACAATGCACCTTTTCAAAGTAATTCTCCCACCATTGGTCTTGCACTGGGGGATGGGGTGTGTGAACCCACACGGGGTAGCAGGGGCGTAAGGAGCAGCTGTGGTCACAGGAGGCCACCCAGAGGTGGAGATTCAAAGGGCCTGGCACAGATCACTCAGTGCAAGGGAATAGACTAGCACTGGTAGCTCCTGCAAGAATCCAGTGGGAGTCCCGCTCCGCCTTCAAGCAGGCCCCAACTCGGAGCCACAAGCCACCGCAGATGACTCATGAGCAGGGAAGGGAATCTCCTGACCCCTTCCAGGGGGATTCATTGCAGCTTATCACTCAGTGCATGGTTGTCTGCTGGCTGGGAGCATCCAGGTAGGGAGCTACAGCAGCAGAGCATCTTAAGTGCATCACCCTGCCCCAGAATAGAGCAGCGAGAAGTCCTCCAGGCAGCCTAGAGTGGCTGCCGAGGAGTGGCCAATCAAGAGGGGCTGCTGGAACAACCAATAAGGGGCCAGAAGGGCCAGATAAAAAGCAAGCAGCAGAGCATAGTCTTCAGTTGCTGTGTGGCGCTTAACTAGGGAGGATCGGGTGGCTAGATGAGCAGCAGGACTGCGGACAGCTCACTGCAGAGAGCTCATCAGACAGAACCAAACCCAGAGAACGCTGCCAAAGACCAGGTGCCTGGCTGGCTGGGTAGAATAGCAGCAGGGCCATGAAAAGGTCAGTGCGGGTAACAGTGCAGTGAGCCCAGGGGACTGAGCAAAGAATCTGGCCAGACTCGACAAGGGTGGTGAGATGGGCCCTGCTGGTCTGTTTGCAGACTGAGCCCAGGGGGGGGCTGCTGAAAAGGACACCACCTGTGGGTACTGAGATGGGCCCTGGCTGCGTGGTTGAAAAAGGCAGTGCCTCTGGGAAGAAGCCTAATACCAGGACTGTGATACACGCTCAAGACTGTATACCCCCGACGCGGGGACAGTGTATGCGGCTCGGCTGGATAGCTGAGTCACTGAAGACCTGCCAAGAGAACCATTGGCCGGGGGGCGCTCACGAGAGGCAGGTGCCACCCCATTGAAAGAACTAAAACCAAAAGGAGGCTCACACCCAACCAACCAGGGGGGCCGCCTGCGAGAGGTGGGTGCCACCCCATGAAAAAGACACTGATTGCAGGCATATTGGCCAAAGAAAGGTGGCTCTCACAAGAGGCAAGTGCCAACCCCCTTACACAAGCAAATAAAAGTGAAAACACCCATCTAAAACTTAATCTGTGAGGGCACGGTCTTTAAGATGTTTTTCCTCACCAATTACTCTTAGTCCAGCATGGCTGACTGTCTCTCAATCAGAACCTCCCACAGAATTATCAGAGGCCCGTTTCCCTTGTCTTCTTAGGTGAAAGATAATTTTGGGGGTCATTGCCCCTCTCGGGATAGTCCAGTACACCTTTGAAAAGCATCTCTCAAAGTTTGACTGTTTCAAGAAGCAGGAAGGCTTCCTGCAGGTGCAGCCTCCCTCCAACATTGATAGTTGAGTCATTACCTCCGCCTATAGTTAGCTTGATGGCTTTGTTTACCTTTTATGAAAACATACCTTCATTGGCTATGCCTGATGACCGTGCTGATTAGACAAGTTGTCTGCATGGGTCACAACTGAGAATACCAAATTCAAGACAAACTGCTGAGAAATAGGGCAGACACACCCCAAAACTGGTAGCTATTCTCCCATAGATATACCAGACCAGCAGCAAAAGTAAACTTCTGTTTCACCACACTGGCTAACAAGAAGTCAGAAAAGCAGTCTCCTTAGGTATTCCAGTCCTTGTATCACACCAAAAACAGTAGACTTAATGATGAGTGGTTCTTTAAAACCAATTTCATCAAACAAAAGGTTCTTCTGATCCCAAAGGAGCAGCAACGTACCCAGGTCAATATATAACTGAGATCTTACCCAATAATCATGCTGTTGCCAATCCTTTAGTATCTAATATCTAAAGGTTTATTTACAAAAAGAAAGAAAGGTGAGAGTTAAAATTGGGTAAAGGAATTAAATACAAACAATAAATGCAAGGTTCTTGGATCAGGGTTGTAGCAGTGATGGAATAAACTGCTGGCTTGTTAAGTCTCTGGTTGCTTCCAAATCATTGCAAGGTCCTCAGTCCCTTGGTTAGAATGCTTCCATTAGTACAAGTTCATAGTCTAGAGGTTTGAGCAGGAAAGAAGCCAAATGGAGATGTTTCCAGGGACTTTTATAGCTTCTTCCAGGTGAAGGGAAACCCATTGTTCTAGTTCGTGGAAAATTACAGGTAACAAAGATGGTGTTTGGAGTCACATGGGCAAGTCACATGTCCATGCATGCTTTGCTTAGTCATAGTAGAGGCCATTACCCATACTCTAGTTAGAACATTCACATGAAAGTCCATCAGGTGTGGATAGGCATCTTCCATGGTCCATTGTGAGTTAAGTGTACCCTGATGGGCCATTCAGCTTGAATAGTCGCTTCATGATGAGATGGCTAAATACCCTGTCAGTGTTACCACATGAGCAAACACATTTGAAATACAGGTACATAGATAATATTCATAATTTCAGATGCCAAAATGATACATGCATACAAATGGGACAATCATATTAAGCAAATCATAACTTTTCCATTGACACCTTACTTGACATACTTTGTACAAGATTTGTTGCGATTATATAACAGTGGTAGCAACAATGATCTACATGGTCTTATTTTAACCCGATACCGTCACACAAGCAAATACACAATTCTTTCTGATCCACACATGCTAACTCTCCAAACACCTTGTGAGCTTTGAAATATTGTGAGGCTAATGATAAAGTTGTATGAGAATTGGCTACAATGGGATTGGGCCCTTTGGACTTTCCCCAGTCCACGTACTGACCATGTTTATGAGGGGCGTGGATGCACTGTTGACGCTAAAGCCAGGCAGACTGGTTTAAAGCACTGAGAACCACAGTGGTC
>NW_020672497.1:0-4832 GCF_002925995.2 Terrapene triunguis | reverse complement strand
GTAGAATGTGGTGTTAGAGAGCTGTCTAGCAGCCTCTTGGTCATATTCCAATTTATTCATGATGACGACAGCACCTCCTTTGTCAGCCTTTTTGATAATGATGTCAGGGTTGTTTCTGAGGCTGTAGATGGCGTTGTGTTCAGCATGGCTGAGGTTATGGGGCAAGTGATGTTGCTTTTCCACAATTTCAGCCTTTGCACGTTGATGGAAGCAATCTATGTAGAAATCCAGTCTGTTGTTTTGACCGTCCGGAGGAGTCCACGCAGAATCCTTTTTTTTAATCGTGCTGGTAGGGGGGATTCTGTGGGTTAGTATGCTGTTCAGAGGTATGTTGGAAATATTCTTTGAGTCGGAGACGTCGAAAGTAGGATTCTAGGTCACCGCAGAACTGTATCATGTTCGTGGGTCTGGAGGGCCAAAAGGAGAGGCCCCGAGATAGGACAGACTCTTCTGCTGGGCTAAGAGTATAGCTGGAAAGATTAACAATATTGCTGGGTGGGTTAAGGGAACTACTGTTGTGGCTCCTTGTGGCATGTAGCAGTTTAGATAGTTTAGTGTCCTTTTTCCTTTGTAGAGAGGCAAAGTTTGTCTTGTAAATGGCTTGTCTAGTTTTTGTAAAGTCTATCCATGAGGAAGTTTGTGTGGAAGGTTGGTTTCTTATGAGAGTATCCAGTTTTGAGAGCTCATTCTTAATCTTTCCCTGTTTGCTGTATAGGATGCTGATCAGGTGGTTTCGCAGTTTCTTTGAGAGTGTGTGACAGTCTCTCAGCATAGTCTGTGTGATATGTAGATTGTAATGGATTTTTTACCTTTAGTCCTTTTGATATGATGTCCATCTGCTTGCATTTGGAAAGGAAGATGATGTCTGTCTGTATCTGTACGAGTTTTTTCATGAAGTTGATGAAAAAACGAGAGATTGCTGAGCTGGAATTGATATGCAAACTAGACACAATCAACTCAGGATTAAATAAAGACTGGGAATGGCTGAGCCATTACAAACATTGAATCTATCTCCCCTTGTAAGTATTTTCACACTTGCTTCTTATCAAACTGTCTGTACTGAGCCATCTTGATTATCACTTCAAAAGTTTTTTTTCTCTTACTTAATTGGCCTCTCAGAGTTGGTAAGACAACTCCCACC
This sequence comes from Terrapene triunguis, assembly GCF_002925995.2. Classification (NCBI taxonomy): domain Eukaryota; kingdom Metazoa; phylum Chordata; order Testudines; family Emydidae; genus Terrapene; species Terrapene triunguis. The sequence goes on along the minus strand of NW_020672497.1, from coordinate 3,691 downwards.
TGTTCATGCTCTCTGTATGTGTGTATATATATCTCCTCAATATATGTTTCACTCTATATGCATCCGAAGAAGTGGGTTGTAGCCCACGAAAGCTTATGCTCTAATAAATTGGTTAGTCTCTAAGGTGCCACAAGTACTCCTGTTCTTTTTGCTTATACAGACTAACACGGCTGCTACTCTGAAATCTAATAAATTTGTTAGTCTCTAAGGTGCCACAAGTACTCCTGTTCTTTTTATAAAAACATAGGACAGCCCCTGCTCCTGTGATCTTATTTGTATTCCATAAGAGTTTATTTTGAAAGTAGTTCCTATTCATCTGTTGAGAAATGCACTTGTGTCTATTTAACCAATAGATTTTCTCTCCTATTTTTCACAATCCTTTTATTCATAGCTTTTTTTTTTATTAAATGGTAGAACAAGAAAGGACTTGACTTTCCTTTTTATATTGTAGACAGCAAACAGTTGGTCAAGGGAAAAAGTAAACTGACACTTTAACTGAACAAAGTCCAATTAATTGTGATTCATTTGGATGTTCTTACAAAAAATTCTCTAAGAAGACACACTCCTTCCCTCCCCCAAAAGTTTTAGTCAATATTTCATTTAATTATTGTAAGACTCTTGAGCAATATAGACACCCTCTCCAAAAAAATCCCATCTTTAATCCGTACACAAAGAACTAATCCAAATTACTGCTAAAATTTTCTGAAATTTCTATTAAAGTAAAAGAATCTATTTCACCTTTGTAACACCGTGATAATGGAATCAATCCAATTTCTCACTGAGTCAGACATTGGGACCTGCGAGTTAGTTAATCCTGCATCAATGACACAAACTTCAGGACCTAACAGTAAAGAAGTTTCTTTTATTCTCTCTGGCAACAGTTTTGCTTCTCCCCCTCCAAGAATAATTGCTGGACTCAGTTTCTTATGCTAAAAATCAAGAAAGAAAATGCAATTTAATGAACAGATTAAATTTAGTCAGATCCATTAGTATTCTTTTTACTGAAGCAACAATAATATTGAATAATATCAGAACCTATTCTAGAATCAGAACTAGATTAATTTGAGGAAATCTAAACCCAGTTAGAAATTTTCTGATGAAGAATGTTGTTGGAAAATGCCTGTTCATCAAACCCACATTGTCTTGAGAAAATGGTTCAGTTTGACAAACAATCAGCCCTGGGAGCCAGCTGGCCTGGGAACTCTGAAGCACTGGGGTTCCCAGTCCTGAGGCAGTGGGCATGGCCAGTCTGCCCTGGAACTGCAGACGCTGAGGGTACATCTACACAGGGATAAGAGACCCATGGCACAGCTGAAGCTGCCCAGGTCATCTGACTCAGGCTCATGGGGCTAAAAATTGATGCGTAGACATTTGGGTTTGAGCTGCCAACATCTACACAGCGATTTTTTAGCCCCGGAGTCCAAGCCCAAGTCAGCTGACCCAGGTCAGCTGCCAAGTTTTTTATCCCCCTGTAGACATACTCTGGGAGACCTGGCAGCTACTGACTGAAATGGACACTCCTGTCAGTTTCACCACCGCTAGTGAATAGTACCCAACAGCAGTGTTGCAACTGTCAAGAACGTTCGTTTCAGTCAGCAGCTGCCAGGTCCCAGGGAACATGCTGTGTTTCAGAAATACCATGTGACAGCGTTCCCAAAATGAATTTTCTTCTGGATCTTGTTAGTGAGAGAACAAAACCAAATTTCAAACTTTGCAATTTCTCGCAAATTGGAAATCCTGAGTTTCAGCCAGCACTAAGTAAAATGCACATGTGCTACTCCTGGGGGTATTCTGTATCAAATACATAAAAATTCTGCACACATTTTAAAATTCTGCAAAATTCTGTAAATTTTATTTGTCGAAATAACACTACATAATCACACCAGTTTCTATTATTTTGGTAATTTATTTCAAAATACCTGTCAGCAAGTATGTCTGTAACAATACAGACACACACAAAAATTCCCCCAGGAGTAGAGAGTTAAAGAAACCCCTATGACAACATAGTTTCTATTTCTCTGCCCCTCCCACCCCCACCCGCTCCCCGTCCCCGAGCCCAGCCGGGAGCCCAGACACCCACAACCTCTTCCCCCCAGAGCGCAGCCATGGTGCCCCCTCCAGTCAATACACCCAAACGCCCTCCCCACCCCAGAGCTCAGACAGCGCCCTCCTGCCCCCCCGGTCCCTGAGCCCAGCTGTGGCCCTCCCATCCCAGGGATCCAGAGGGAGAAACAGCCTGATGCTTGGTCCCAAGCTTGCATGGAGTTTCCTGCACACTGCCGTCTCCTTCCCTTAGGGTATGCTGGGAACTGCAGTTGCCAGGAACCCTCTAGCTCCCTCCCGCCCGGCAGTGTCTTCTGTGTGCAAGCTGGGCTCTGCTGGGTCCAGCATCCCCTCATGGCGGCCAACAACACTGCAGCCCATTTCAGTGGATGAAAAGAAATTCTGCGTGCATGTTAATTTCTGCAAAATTCTGCATTGCGCAGTGGCGCAGAATTCCCCCAGGAGCAACGTGCTTATACTACCAGTGCAAGTGATTATTCAAATCTCTATTAAGCATATCTGGCATCAGAGAGACCATGTCAAAAGAGACCATTGCAAGTTTTCTGATTCCTGCCCACCTCCCCGCCAGTTGCCATCATGTGTTCATCAGTATTTCTCTCATTAGACCTTGTCTCAAACTGGGCCCTGATCCTGTAAAAAGTTCTGAAAATGCAGACTTTTCTTTCCTGTGCAGAATTCAGTTATTTCAGTGGGAATCCACATGGGGTAATGATCTGCACTTGCAGATTCCTTTGCAGGACTTGGGCCTCTGACTCTAAGATCCTGAGGGAAGAGGCAGGGTCTTATGTCTGTAAAGTGCCATGAACATTTATATTTCTCATTTGTTTAAAAAAGTAAGAGGCACACATATACAATAGCACAGGTAGGCAACATCTAGGAGCAATTAAGATAGCCTTTAAACCCTCTCGCCCAGTTTTGCAATCCAAGACCAAAAAATTAGTTTTTTGCACCCAACAGAAGGCACTTTTAGTGACCAACCTAAATGGAATAGGTTAACCCTACTCTTCACGTACAGATTTCAGCTGTGTGTGTATTCAACTAAAACTGTTACAAAATGCAGCTTTTTATCCAGGCTTCTGCAAGCAGAGATCCCTCTCTTTAAACAGAGGCTGTCCAGTAGTTCATATGGGCAAAGTTGCTGTAGTTTTAGGATACTCCACAGCCGATAAGCTTGATATCAAACTGCATGAGCACAATTGTTTTTCTATACTCAGAGGATTGTGGACTTTCAGAGCATGCCAATTGGAATCAGACATTCGTGGATAGTTTCCGTAGGTGAAGGGAGATGACAATGGTTTAAATGAAAGTGAGTAAAAGACACAGATTGAAGGGCTGAGGTCCAATTTCTGTTGATGGGTTAAGACAACGTCTCCGAATCAAGATCAAGTTCCACAGATGCCTGAACATCTGTGGCAGGCCCCCCACAAAAGTTTCACTCCCTATTACATACCTTCTGAATGAGTGCAGTTTCAATACACTATCAACATACAAGGTGTTACATTTGAATTCTAATTGGTGCATTTTTACAAACAAAACTAATTTCATACGTTTTCTGTTTCAAAGTATCTTTTAAATACTTGGATCAATATTGTCTTTACATCTTTGCAACCCAGAGACCAGTTACCTG
>NW_020672496.1:0-2950 GCF_002925995.2 Terrapene triunguis | reverse complement strand
CAATGGATCAGTGTCTGACTTTGGTTCTCACAGCCTAGTCAAATCCCCAATCTTCAGCATTTTTGGCATAGCCAAAAATCCCTTACTTCTGTAATCAAACATGCATCCTAATCCATATCTTTTTTGTTATTATCTCTGCTTCCTAGATATTAATAGAATAAATCTAAATAGCAATCTTTGCAACTAATATAAAAGAAGATTCAGGGCCAGCTTCTCACCTAGTGTAAATCAGCATAGTTCTATTGAAGTTTATGGAGCTTCACTGATTTATATCATCTGAGGATTACACTTTTTCCTACTGTCTACATTCCAGTGTTTTATGTCATTCCACTATGATGCTTCACCTGATCAAGGCCCTATATGGCCTGAGAGCAGCCTTTCCTTCTAAAACTAGATACAGTTGACATAGTAGGGGGTAAACATTTTGGATTATGCTGGGACTTTTAAACCACAGGCTGTATTGGGATGTGATGGAGGGGCGGGAAAGGTCTGTACATCAGCAGCAGCTCCTGGAGGCATTTAAAGACATTAGCAGGCAGCTGTATGTTATTCCTTTACACCTTTGCTTTGTTTTAGAACTTGTCATTCAGGAGGCTGCTTTGCTAACTTTACTATTTCTACTGTTTTTACCTTGTTTTGTTATATTTTATAGTGACCCTGTCTCCACTGGTGGTGAGGGCAAAGGAAGGTTTGGTGCCAATTCAGTGAGTCAGGCATACACATAATTCCCATTTACTTCAATGGCAGTTCCATGCACAGAGGTCATGCAGGAGTAGGCCAAACCCAGCAGACCTTACGCAGATACAACAAGAATTTTCCTTGAGTGAGAATCTCCAAGTTTCAGCCTTGATGATTTAATAACTGGTGTCTCTGGAATATCAACATTTGACTTTGTAAGATAACGTCCATGATTTGCCTGAGAGCATGTGTTACAACTTTGGAAATTGTTTAGGCCGGTATCAACTCTGTCTTAGCAAAGATGTCATATATATGTAATTTAACTTTCTTTTGTTTGTCTAGGGCAACAGTGACATCTGGTGGCCACTTTCATTCAGCAGGAATAGTACAGTATTTCCATACCTCTCCTCTTTAAACTCTAGTCATTTGAATTTAATGCACCTTTCAATCATATGTCTGTCATAAAGTAGATTCCATTGCTGACTGAACATTCTGCTCTTTCCACCCTGGAGAGAGCGGGAGATGCTTCCCCAACAACAAAGAGAGGTGAATAATGAAAGATCCCTAATATGGTGCCTGCATATCTGAACTCTGTAAAGGGAATGGCCTCCCTTATGCCAGTTGTCCTGCAACATTCCCCCTATTCCCATCTAGGGAGGGGGAAAGGGTCTGTGCAGTGAAAATATTAATACTGCATTATTGCATGGCAAAGTCTATCACTGCATATCAGTGGAAGGGATATGGCTGTCCTCAGGGCTATACCATGGATTGTGATAGAGCCAGAATGGAGTCATCTGGGGAGGGAATGGAATACTGAGGGGCCCCCACCTACAGAGAAAATGACCATATTCAACAATGGATATTAAAAAGTAGCTTCAAAGAAAGGGCAAAGGAAGGTTTGGGGCCAATTCAGTGAGTCACTCATACATAATTCCTGCTGGACCAGCCAGATAGGGTGCAGTTCAATGCAAAAGAGTCAACTTCTGTTGAAAAGAAGCTTCATCCTATTCTCACCTCTGTGGAGTGAGTCAGACCCCAGATGAGTCATTGAAAAATGAGAACTGTTTCAAAGCCAGCTGGAAGCAGCAAAGCCAGCAGGAAGCAGCCGGTTACTACTAACACTTCAGCATATTCTAGACAGGGCCGGCTCTAGGTTTTTTGCCGTCCCAAGCAAAAAATATCCCATCCCAAGCTCCGAGAGTGCAACTGCCGAAGCAAAAAAAAAGGGGGGGGGCCGGAATGCCACCCCTTGAAATGTGCCACCCCCAAGCATGTGCTTGGTTTGCTGGTGCCTAGAGCCAGTCCTGGTTCTAGAACCTCAGCCCATCACTGGAGCTCAAAACAGTTTAATGGGGGAGCCAAGCAGTAGCTTCCTGTTCAGATAGTAAAACCAAGACATGGAGGGAATCGATTTATAAAACCAAACTGCATTAGCAGCAAAGCCACAAAGAGAACCCAGTTGTTCTGACTCCCAGGCCTCTGCACAACCACATTGCTTTTGATTCTTCCATTTATCTAACTCCATTAATCTGTGAGGTGATCTGGGATTTCAGAGGGGGCTGGTTGGGCAGCCCATCCGGACATTCTCATCACAGGAGAAGTTGCAGCGGGTCTGTCACATCACCAACTCATGGCCCGTTGCTGCTAGCAGACCCCATAATATATTGGCCCCAGAAAACAGCAGAGCAAGATGATGCTGGGGAAGCCAGTGTTCATTCAAGAACCAGACAGACCATGGAGTATCATGCAGTGAGGACTGTCCACGGGGGATCGAACAGGGAGAAAGACATGAGCATAGGGATCATGCACTGAGGAGAACTTGTGGATAGTCAATTTCACTATTTCTCTGGCATAGCCAATATCATCCTGTTTGTGTGGGTCTGTCCACCAGCCAAGGGAAAGAAACATATAAAAATAAGAAAGTAATTGTGACATCAGGAGATGGACAGGGGAAGTTAATTTCACTTTTTAAGCTGAAGAGTGACAATGCCTCACAATGGTTTGTCACAATGCTTCTTAAGAGCCTATGAACTCATTTGTTTGCTAGCACCATATGGCAGAGCATTGTGACTGCACCTAATGACATGAGTGTTTGTTCATATACTTCAAGAGAACTTCAGGGCACTCAGTACTTTGCAGGATTAGGATCAGAATTATGGGCAACACATTTCTTCTTGTTTGTATGTCATTTAATACAGGTATAATTTTTCGTTTTCACAGGGCTATGCCCATATTGCTTGTAAAATGACAAGATTTACTTTAGAGAGACAAG
>NW_020672495.1:0-4404 GCF_002925995.2 Terrapene triunguis | reverse complement strand
CAGACTCTGCACTTGTCCTTGTTGAATCTCATCAGATTTCTTTTGGCTCAATTCTCTAATTTGTTTAATTAGACCTTCCCCACTGCAACTTGAGACCATTGCTTCTTGTTCTGTCATCTGCCACCCTGAGAACAGCCGAACTCCATCCTCTCTGCAATCCCCCTTCAGGTAGTTGAAGGTTGCTGTCAAATCCCCCCTCACTCTTCTCTTCTGCAGACTAAATAACCCGAGTTCCCTCAGCCTCTCCTCGTAAGGCATGTGCCCCAGCCCCCTAATAATTTTCATTGCCCTCAGCTGGACTATCTCCAATTTGTCCACATCCTTCTGTAGTGGGGGGACCAAAACTGGACACAATACTCCAGGTGTGGCCTCACCAGTGCCGAATAGAGGGGAATAATCACTTCCCTCAATCTGTTGATAATGCTCCTACTAATACAGCCCAATATGCCATTGGCCTTCTTGGCAATGAGAGCACACTTACTGACTCATATCCAGTTTCTCATCCACTATCCAGTGATGTAGAATAGAATATTGACAGCTCTCATCAGCCTGCCAAAAACAAACAACTATGCAAACCACAGATGGGAATGGCAGTTTTCAATAGTTTATATTTTGGCCAAATCAGAACTGATTTTCATGGGGCCAGAAAACACACTTTAGTTGTCCCCAGGACCAATGGGCCCCCTCCAAATTTCAAAGTTTTCAGAAAATCATTGAATGGCTAGAGCTCTTAATTTTTTTTCTTATAACAGAAAGTATTAAGCAACTTTAATATATGAGTCATTGCTGCTCACTCTATAAAATGTGTAGTGTGTTTTGTTTTTATGGGTATCTTGTAAGCAGCATTTTTGAACCTAAGAAATTATTCCAGCCAGAAAGACTGAAACAGTGAACAAATCTTACTGCAACAGCTTCTAAACTAAGTGCACCATAACTAAAGAACAGCATTTCTCCAAGATTTGTCTATAGATTTAGCTAAAACAGAAAGTGTAAGACTACTTGTAATAATCTGCTGTGTTATTGTAGTCTTGTTGGTCCCAGGATATTAGAGACCTTACCCACTTTGTCTCTCAAGTACTGGTAATAATGCCATCTAGTGACTCCCAATGATATTACAACACAGAATTTCCAAAAAGAAGTATGTCGGTGAGTGAAAGCACTATTCCACAGCTGGATGGGTACAGCTGGACAAAAGCTGTATAAGAAACTGTTAAATGTGGTACATAATAGATGATTTTATACACATTCTAAGGCAGCTATCATTTCATCTTGTACTTTTCTGATAACCATCAACAGTCATGGGTTATCTTTTGTGAGAGTCTAGACTACATTCCCATTATCCACTCATCTTCCACATTCTTACTGCCTACTGCCTTTTGGTGATATCACTACCTCTGTGCTATGCACAATATATATCTTTCACATATGAGCTGGTTGCTATGGTTCCAGGAAAACTGCTGTGTTCGGGTCTGTAGGAGATATATATGAAAATAATTTTGCAGCATATAAGTAAATATTGCCTCTTCAAACAGAGGACCAACATTTACTGCAATCACACCAGCTAGCTGATGATCCATTGTAAATTGTGTATGGATTGAAGAATTTTAATATGCATTTTTTACTTTTCTGTCAAAGTAATTTTGAACCTTTGTTCCCCTTAAACATTTGTGTGATGTCAGAGATGGCATCTAAGTCACACCCTTAATCAAGGGAGTTCCCACAAGAATGGAGCTTGATGGTGGAGCTGCCGTCTCACTGATTTCTGCATCTACCTCTCACCAGCCTTGTCACAAGTTTCTGTGGAAGAAACAGCCACAATTTCGAAGACTTATACCAGAGAAAAATTAGTTCCAAAAGGAATAATCCAGGTGAAATATCAACTCAATTGACAAACAGTCATTTTAACCTTATATGTAATTGAGGGAAAGTATCCACCCATATTTGTCAAATTTTGTATTGAGAAGCTCAAGGTGAATTGGAGAGAGATCAAGGTGCTCAAGAAAACACCTCAATTTTTTCAAGGAATACTAGAAAGACACTCCATAGTTTTTGAAACTATGTGCAACATGTGCAGCTCACTGTTAAGTCGGACAGCCAAACTATTGCAAGCCCAGTGTTGTGCCTTATGCTCTGAAGCCACTTGTAGAAGCTGATTTGGACCGTTCATGAACATTGGACTCTTGTCACCAGTTTCACTTCCTCATCACAATGGTGATCAAGAAGTATGGCTCTGTTGGAATTTTTGGTGATTTCAAAGTGACATTGAATCCAGCTTTATGTGCAGACAAGTATATACTACCTTGTATTGAAAATTTGTTTGCTACTCTTAGTGCAGAACAGTCTTTCAGTAAATTGGACTTGTTTAATGCATACCTTTACATGGAGATTGAACCAGCATCTTGCAAATATCTCACAAGCAACACACAAAAAGGCTTATTTTGTTACAACAGGTTGCCTTTTGGTATTACCTCAGCACCTGTCCTGTTCCAGAAAACCATGGATGAGATTCCGAAGGGACCGTAAACTGAGAGTATGTTGAGAGAAATTCGATTTTTTTCAAATCTTCAGTTGAATACCTTGGATATGTAATTGGTGCCCTGGAGTTAATTAAGTAAATGGCTCCACCAGAGAACATGTCACAGTTACGTTCATTATTTTCAGAATTCAAAAGTTTCATACCTATCTGAATGTTAGACATTTTTCCTTGCTGACAGATAATTGCTCATAAATTTCACTTGTTTGTACCAAAACATGGAATACCATCATTTGCAGGCATTGCTACTTTCAGCTCACTCCTATGCCATTCAATTCCATAAAGAAACTTGGCACAGCAATGCTCATATGCTGTCACACCTTCCGTGTCCAAGCTCCCATCAACCCAAAGAAACTTTGGATGAAGCGTTCTATCTCAATTTGATGGATAGAATACCCATAACTAGCACAAACATCAAAAAAGGATGATGTGCTAATGATTGTGGGCTTTCTCTCATGAAGGAAATGGTACTACAAGGTACAGTGTTGATCGTAAGAATCCCCAGTTTACACAGTTCGTCTCATGTCAAGATGTATTATCTGTGAATCACAGTTGGATCTTACGGGGAATGCGAGTTATCATTCCAAAATCACTACAATCTCAGGTTTTGGAAGCTCTTCATGAAAGTCATTTTGGCACTGTATGGATGAAGAACATAGCCCTGAGTCATGTCTGGTGGCCAGGGAGCAACAGAGATATTGAGAGGAAGGTGAAGTACTGTACTACATGTCATTAAATTTAGCATGATCCTGGCCCAGCTCATCTACACCCTTGGTCATGGCCTCAAAGTCCTTGAAAATGTATTCACGTGGACTTTGATGGACCAGTAGAAAGTTATATATTTTTTTTCATAGTCAACGCTCATTTGAAATGGCCAGAAGTTTTCAGAATGACTTCTATGACAGCTACCAAGACCACTGGACATACATTATTTAGCTAGTTTGGCTTACCACTACAGTTGATGAATGACAATTGTCCTCAATTCTGTTCTGAAGAATTTTAGAGGTTCCTGGTTTCAAATGGGTTCAGCATATGGATTCTGCTCCTTACCATCCTGCTACAAAAGGTTTAGCTGAACAGTTTGTACAGACACTTAAACATGTCTTAAGAGATAAAGTCTATTTTGAATCATAAAAAGAAATTGGACATTTTTTTGCTCTTTGTGCTACAGGAACACACCAAATGTTACTATCCAGAAGCCACCTGCAACTATTCTCGTGAACCAACCTTTGCATACCTGCTGGGACCTGCTATGTCCTGATGCTGCTGCACGTGTAGCCAAGTCTGAAGCTATGCAAATTGATCAACGACATCAGATTCGTCATTGTTTTTTTCAAGTAGGAGACTTAGGCTAGGTCTACACTACGGGGTGGGGCGGTGGGTCGACCTAAGATACGCAACTTAGTCGTTGCAAAAAACCTCATTGTTAAAAGTTGCGTATTTTAGGTCGACTTACCTGGCTGTGAGGACGGTGGCGAGTCGACCGCTGCCGCTCCCCCATCGACTCTGCTTCCGCCTCTCGCTGCGGTGGAGTTCCGGAGTCGACGGCAGAGCAATCGGGGATCGATTTTATCGCGTCTATACTGGACGCGATAAATCGATCCTCGATAGATCGATCGCTACCCGCCGATCCGGTGGGTAGTGAAGACGTGCCCTTAGTGTGGACTTGCAACTATGGTTGTGGAATGAAATGGGACCCGGAGAACTTGTAAAATGCATGGGAGCTTTTTTGTGCAGGGTAAAACTATCCAATAGTGTTTTATAGAAATGGCATTTTATAGAAAGTTTAAAGGTTTCCCAAGGTCCAGCATGTCCCAGAATTATGTAATCTCCCTTTCACCACTCAAATCTCAGGGAAGCTCCAGAACGAA